>NC_056748.1:476949921-477018730 GCF_019279795.1 Protopterus annectens
ATCTTCTGTAATTTCTTTAGATCGCGGCATGATGTCTTCCTTTGTGGGATCTTTTGGTCTACTTTACTTTGTCTGACAGGTTCTGTTTAAGTTATCTCTTCATTCAACAGGTGTGGCAGTAATCAGGCCTCCGTTTGGCTAGTGAAATTGAACTCTGCTTTCTCAAAAATGTGATTAACCACAGTTACTTCATTATTTAACAAGGGGGGGGGGCAATTACTTTTTCACATAGGGCCATGTAGGTTTGGATAGTTTTTTTTTCCTTAATAAATAAAATCATTACTTAAAAACTGCATTTTGTGTTTACGTGTGTTATCTTTGTCTAATATTTGTCTAATATTTAAATTGTTTGTTGATCTGAAACATTTAAGTGTGACAAACATGCAAAAAAATAAGAAAGGAAGGGGGCAAATACTTTTTCATTGCACTGTATGTGTGTGTGCGTGTGTGTGTGTGTGTGTGTGTGTGTGTATATATAAATATATATATATATATATATATATATATATAAAATCACACACCATATAAAGTAAGTCTTTGTATTTACATAAAAAACAAATTTTTGACCACAATAAACATATATTTTTAATATTACATTTTCCATCTTTATATTTAATAATGTTATACTTCCATCTTTAGACTGTTTTACATCTTTGGAGCAGTCTGTATATTTGTGTGATTTCTTCAGTGGCCTACCATAGGTGGAGACTTCTGCTTTTGGGAGAGTTTTTTATTCTAATTTAGTTTAATTTGAAGGCATGCCTTCGGGGACAGGGTGGTCTGTCTGCAAATCTTGAACGTCACTGTTATATCAATTTGTATTTTTCTGCAACTGGACTAGATTGTGACACAGGTTACTTATCTTTCTCAGACTTTGTAGCATATTTGTATGATTTCTTGTATACAGTTTATAGTCTTTCCCACAGGTTGGATAGACAGCTGATCTGTTCTCTTATTTGCTCCTTTGCCATTCTGACAGCCACCTACTTGCAACACAACTGGCACTTGGCATAATGCTTTAATGTTGAAGTGTCATTGACTAATCTCTTAAGTATTTCAAAACTCCTAGGCCATTGCTTGGTCTGACAACTTTCTTAGAGGCAGAATTATCTTGTATACATTAGGTAAGTCTTTGAAAGGCAGTGCATTATTGCCAAAAACCTATTTAATACTGGCTTGTCTTCTGGCTTTGTCACCTGCAAAACTGATCCTTTTTTTTTTTTTGTACACGTTTTAATCTTCTAGTGTTAGAATGTGAACCACGTTTCTGACTTTTCACTCTGATTTTTTGCATATGCACCTGTTTAATTTGAAGTTATGCTTTCTTTATCAAGTCAGCCACAGTATCAGTTTATTGTAATACCACAGAGTAGCAGGTCAGTTTTGTCTGCAGCACCATCCGTATCATCAATTACATGGGCAGCAGGTCTTTGTATAACAACTTTGTTGCTGATAAAATATCAAAAATAAGTCTAAGAAATCTGTACCTTCCTAATGATGTATTATTCATCCAGTTTTATATGTTAGGAACCATGCATTACATTTAAAACTAAAAAAAAATGGCATTTAGGATTCTTGAAACCAAGTTTTCGTTTTTAAGCAATGTTTGACTTTATTGAGGTTTTGCGGGCTAATACAAATCTTGCCTTTATTTGGAAAGTAACCATTATCCTCACTCATTTTATTGTTTTTAATCATTTCTTTTTTTTAAAAACAGGTTTTATTAAAGTTTTTTTTACCATACAAAATCAATTACAGAAATACAGTATGGAAATTGTGTCTTATATAAAGAACATACACACAAAATTAACATCAACTAAAGTATTTACATTGGTTTCTGTTAGGTGCATTTTAACACATCACTATAAAACAAATAATGATATCATTAAGTAATGTTTGAATTATTATCTAATAAAGTTTTTAGATTGGACCACAGAGTATAAAAAAAGGATTTTCTAATAGTTCATGATTTAATGGTCATCAGTTCCAACTGACATAGTTCAGTAAGAACACTCTTGTATTATGTGAATAAAGGGGGATTTTCAGATTTCCAATTTCTGGTTATAACTTTTCTAGCTACTGTCAGAACAGACCATAATAAAGGATATTTAATTCTTCTAATATATTTAGGAATCTGAGTACTAAACAAGATCAAAGATTTAGATAAAGTAAATTTATATGTAAAAAGAGCTTGAAAAAATTATTTTTTCCTAGTATTGCTTCAGAGCTATACATTCACAAAACTAAATTAAATTAAATCAAAAGGTGCTTCAACAAAGTATTAGGTTAAGGGTGTGCACACTTATGCAACCAGTTTATTGTTCATTTTTTATTTTTTATATTTTCCCCACTAACAGATTTGTTTTTCAATTGAATTGTACAGGTTGTAGGTCGCATTAAAGGTGGGAAAAGTTTTAAAATTATTTATTGTGGTCTCATTTTTTTTATATTACAAAAACCTGGCATTTTAACAGGGGTGTGTAAAATTTTTATATCCATTGGTACACACGTTTATTCTTGTTGTTTACCTTGCCGCTGTTGTGGTTCTCATTGTTGTTCATTGACCATTGCTCTGTGTATGGCAAGTAGCAAGGTAAAAGTGAAGAGCTTTAAGAAGCATCTTCAGTGTGTACACAAAATTCCAATGCAGAATTCCCATGATAAGAGTGTTTGTAGTATGTTTGTATGTGGGACACCTTATGGCTGATTGTCAAAATGCTTTGCAGTTCAAACAACTTGTCTTTTCAGATAGGAAGAACAAGCTGGTAATTAAAGATTTGATACCCCCACATCCGTAGGCAAAAAAGCATAAAAAGAATAAAGACCATCACAACAAAGAAAAAGACTGGTTCAAGTGCAAGGGCAGGAGTCATGATCCCAAAAAGGGGAAGCTAGAGTCTCCAGGTGCCAGACTCTCAGAAGTTGTAAGTTTGGAGCCAACTAGTTTCTCAGCTCCATTGATATCCCAGGTATAATGTCATCTCCTTTGGAGCCAATTGTTTCATTAAGATAAGTTGCCTTGGTACCTCTTCTGTGCAGATTACAAGATTAATTTCTCTGCTTCCATCTCAGTCTTCAGTCAGATCCTTTAAGATATCCTTGGACTTGGAGTTGAATCATATGATGAGGGCATTCAGCAAGATGCAGATCAATATGGGTGTTTTCCTGTACTCCACCACTCCAGGTTGGAGAGGGCTGGTCCGTCATCCCTTTTACTTGCTCCATCCATGGTCCAGCCTTCAGATCCAGTAGTATCAAGGCAGACTACCCACCTGAAGCTGATTTCTTTGTCACAAAGTGCAACCCTGCCTTAGTCTCTGAAGTTTTCTGATTCACTCAACCCTGAAGTTACTGGATTCAAATCGATCTCAGGACTAACTTCTCATTGTTGACACTTTCATCTTTGGACTCCAGTATGGTTCTGTTTTCGGGAGAGGTTCCAAGATGGCTGCACTCTGAGTAACAGTTTGTTTTTAGCTCTCCCAGTGTGAAATCAGAAACCTAGCAGAGAAGGCCAGTAGACTTGTGTTTATGGGTGAATTTCAGTAATTGCCTAGTAAGTACACTTCCTGGATGCCAAGAATAAAGAAATACAGAAGACCTGGAAAAAATTGGCTACAAAAAGTGAGGAAGCACTGACTAGGGAGAATTTTGCAGCTGGTCAGCAAAAAGTAATCCAACCTTCAGACATGTCTTCCAATAACCTAAAGGATGCTATAAGACTGCATACAGACCTGGTTAAAATAAAACACTGATAGAGTATATTAACATAAATAACAAAAGGTTGGAACAAATGGAAGAGGCTTTAAACAGATATTCAGATGAGATGATAAAGCTGCAAAAGTCAGAGGTCGAAATGAAGAAAAGGCTGGCTGAATATGAGACTGCTCAGGAAGAGATGTTTTAAAAAAATAGAATTAGAGGACTGACCACGTAGGGAAAACTTGAGATTTTCAGCTATACCAAAGAAGCTGGAAGGAACAGACTGCATTAAATTCATGAAAGCACAAATAAGCAGCTGGGCTGGTATTCCAGAACAGGATTTATTAGTTGAATGGGCACATCATGTGTATGCTCCAAATCTAGTGATAAGAAAGCAACCCAGACCTTTAATAGTAAGGATGCAACCCTATCAGCAGAAATAATTGATTTTGTCAAAACTGTGGCAGAAGGACAAAATATTAAAAGTAGGTGACAGCAGAGTGTTTGTGGAGAATGATTACTCATTGTACACCAGGCAAAAGAGAAGTAAATTAATCCCTTTAGTCAGAGAATGCTGAGATGCAGGTGTGAAATTTAAACTGCTTTAACCAGCTGTCTTCATAGCACAATAACCACACTACTCTCCTTCCTAGAAACTGTCAATTAAGCCCGAGATTCAAGCCACTTAGTTTCTACTGTTTTACTCTATCTGTCTAAAGCCTTTGATACTGTTTCCCACAAGCACCTTCTCTGTCATCTCTCAAACCTTAATCTCTCACACAATGCTTTATCCTGGTTCTCCAGCTATCAGACAGATCACAGGCAGTCAAGTGGAAGAACTCCATCATGTCCTTCCTACCTACCTCAACTGGCGTACCACAGGGATCTATCCTTGGACCAATGCTTTTTAACATCTTCATCAATAACTTTCACACTGCTATTCCTGATGCTAAAATCATTCAATACACAGACGATTTAACCTTAGTCTGCTCTGCCTCTAACCTCTCTGAATTGCTGACTAAAATCCAAATTGCCTTCTCAACAACTGAAAACTGGATGCGCCAAAACTTCCTCTTTCTCAATGCAAATAAATCAAAGATTCTACTATTCCTTCCCACAAAGACCCTCTCCTACGATAAAAACAACTTCAAAGTCTATAGTCAAACCAACTCACCTGTAGAAGTAGTCCCCTCTGCCAAACTACTTGGTATTACTGTAGATGAACACCTCAAGTTTGATATTCATATTCACCAAAATATTAAGAAAACCCACCAAAAGCTAGGTATGCTGTTTAGGAATAATCACTTTCTCTCCAACTCTACCAGGCAAACTCTGGCCTCGACTTATCTTCTTCCTTCCTTATTATACGGAGCCCCTCTCCTAACCAACCAGTCCTCCTCTTTCACCCCTAAACTAGAAAACTGCTATAACAAAATCTCTGAATTTGCCTTTAAATCTAAAAATACCACCCATCACTGCCTTAACCCTGCAGTCCCTGAATTGGATTGAACTCCCAAACTACCTAGATTATCTCCAACTCACTACTGCACATAGATTCATATTTCACCCCACAAAATGTCCCACTCTAACATCCTTCCCCTTATACACCCAACAGAGCTCTCAGATCTGAAAATCAGAACTTAATTACTATCCATAAACCGAAAAGTCCTGCCGGCCAACTTCTCTTATCTTTCTCATTAGGCAAAAAATGGAATTCCCTTCCCTCCACACTAAGAACCATACCAAACTCAGAAAACTTCAAAACCCAGCTATTCAAACACCTGTCCACTAAATAGAAATGTACCTGCCTTCACCCAACCTAATCCAAGGGGGTTCTCGCTTTGGTTCCCAAGCTCCACAACTCTCTCAGTTATCTTCCTTTGAGCCTATCTAAGCTCTCCACAATTTCTTTAGCTTCTCTCTAGGCTCTCACCTCCTACAGCTACCCTCACACAGCCCAACCTTGTAAATATTGTAATTAGCATTCTACTGTTGATGTGTGTATGTAAAGCGCATTTACATTTTCTTAAAAGGTTTGTATGTAAACTGTTTCCACACCTAACCCATATCTGTTTACCTTAAATGAAACTGTGTGATCCCTACCTTCAAGCTTAATGAATTTGTTAACTATGCATGATATTGAATGCATTTATGAGTAACTATTCTACATAAGATCTTTAATATCAACTATCATTTGTATCTAAATTGTATAATGCATCTTGGAGCTTTTCTCCCCAGGCTTCCACTGAAAATGGGTCATTTCAGCCCAGTGGACTTCCCCGGTAATCAAATTGCAAATAAAGAAATAAATATTCTTCCCTGGAGGGACACAATTTAATGAAGTGCATGCTAAAAAGGAAATACAGAAGTTTGTCCAACAAAAACTGAGCTGTGAAACGGAAGGAGATTTGGCTTCTCGCTCCTGTGGTAATAAAGACCACAGAGAGACTGCACCTTTGAAACCTTTTCCAGTATTTCAAAGGAAAATGTTGCAGAGAAGGAAGGGAGCATGAGTAGAATCGAGAGTACGTTGGAAGTGAAGCAGAGACAGGATCTGGGTGATGTTGAAGATCAGTCATATAATCAGTAACTTGATGTGGGATTACAAAGCATTAATTATATTTGTGAAATATAATAGCACAAAGAAATCTGGAAGTTTCAAAATGTGTTTGCTGAGTGGGGTACTCAATGATATGCTCTACTTCATGTCATTAATTTTCAGAAAAATGCTTTGGGGCGGGGAAGAGAGGGGAGAATGCTAACTGTAAGTAAAGAAAACACCTTTTCTTAATAGTATTGCATCTATGTTGCATGGTTTTCTTTGGATGCTATTTTTGGGTGTAATGGGGATTGTAAACAGGTGTTTTTATTTTTCTCCTCTCTTCTCTTTCTTCTTGTGCAGTTTTCAGAAACATAGGTAATGTAATGATTCCCAAAAATAAGGAGCCTGGTTAAGGGGGCATGACAAAGTTCAAATTGATGTGCTTCTTTTTCATTCTTGCATGGGAAAATGACTGATTAAGGACCTTTGTTTTAAAACAGAGAGCAAGTAAATGGAAAAAAAGAACACTGAATATTATAAGGTTGTTTTTCTAGCCCTTGCAAATATCTATATTAAGTAGCTTTTCTGCAGCTTGTCTCCATGGAAAACAGTCTGGTAAAGAGAAACTGGAGACAGTTTTGGTGGAAGGTGATTAGCTGATGGAAAAGAAAAAAAAAACAACAGAGAAACTGGCTAGGACATAATGTTCCCTGAAAACATTCAAGGGTTTTCCCAGGTGCGACAGCTTTAACAATAATACAAAACCAATTAGACTTGAAGTAAACTTCTCTCAGTTTTTTTTTAAATGTATTGGGGATTCTAATATAAACAGGTGCTTTTGATTTTTGCTTGTTCACCCTTCTCTGTTTTTCTTTGTCCAGTTTTGAAAAATGTAGACACTGCAATGAAAAAAGAACGAGGAAGAGGAGTAGATGGGGGGAGAGCACAAAAGTCTGGTTAACAGAGTATGACAAAATAAAAATCAGTGTTCTTTTTCCCATGCTTGCATAGGGAAATGACTGGGTAAAAACCATAGGCATTATGCAGTAACACGTTTATTACAAAGCATGTAAATGAAAAAGAATATTTAATACTGTAAGTCTTTCTTTCTGATAAACAAGGTACCCTTAGCAGTTCAGTGTCTGGTTGCATGTCACTAGAAGACAATTTGATAAAGAAAAATGGCTTGGAGGAAGTGTTTACTGAAAGCATTCAAGTGTTTTCTCAACTGGGAGAGTTATATAGATATAAAAAATGAAATATAATTTACTACTAGCACAGGCTGTACCATGCGTCTTAGCGTGATTAACCTTTCTTTTTGTTTAATTTTAGCCTGTCTGCATAGCTATCAACTTAGAACTTATGTTCTTATTAGGAAGAAAAAACTTCAGTATTTGAAGATGTTCATAGTTTTGTGTGTTATTGTAGTTTGTAGGTTTTAGGAGAGTTTTTTGGGGGGTTGTTTGTTCTGTTTGTGTGCTTTCAAAAAAGCAAAAAGTTATATGATGTGACATAGGCACAAATGGAAATGACATGAAACAACTGTATAAAATACCAAACTGCCGGACAGTATATACTTGTAACAAAAAAGTTGTCACTAGACATTTAGCAAAACAACAGTTGTATATAAAAGTTGGTAATAATGACTATATAAGAAAATGATGCTTTCTGTAATGTTTTTCAGCCTAAATGGTCTTACAGATAAAAATAAAAAAGAAAGAGTAGTGAACTATATTAAGAAATGTAGAGTGCAAATAGCTATGCTACAGGAGACGCACCTGGAAAGAACTGAACATGTGAATTTGATATAGAAATTTTTTCAGGATGGTTATTCGGCAGAATATTTAGGGCAAAGGAAGAGAGGATTACTTATTTTAATTGCAAGAGGAGCTCCAATAGTGATAGAAGAGGAAAAAAAAGATAATAATGGAAGATGCATAGTACTAAAGGGGCTACTGTCTAGGGAGGAGGATTACACTGGCTTGCATTTACATCCCCCCTAAAAGTGCTATAATTGAGCTTAAGAAAATTTTGGGAGAAATCAGCTTTCATCAAGGAACATTACTTATAGGTGGAAACTGGAATTTGTTTTGCAACAGTGAAGATGTGACTGGGGGCCCTAGAAGGGATAATATAACAAGGCAGGGTAGATATTTGAAGACATTTATGAAAATGTTTGGCATGGAATATGTGAATTCAGTACTAGGAGTTCGGAGTGAATTTACATATTACTCACCAAGATACAAAAACTGAGCTAGGCTAGATAGATTTTATATCTCACAGGAACATGCACATTTAATTGAAGGTCTTGAAATGCACCCAGTAACTATTTCAGATTGTGCAGCAATAATAACTAAAATAAAAACGCAAGGTAATGAAATGAAAATGAGACAATGGTGCTTCCCCACCTACCGGTTGAAAAGAGAGGAATTTAAGGAATGGGTTGTGGATTTATTTCAGGAGCCACTAGAGAAGACAGATTTGTCTTCTGAAAACATAGCTAAGGAGTGGGATAAAATTAAAGTGGAGTTTAAAACTAGATTGGAAATAAAAGAAAGGGAGATATGGCTAAACAGTAACAAGAATTATTTTGAGGGATTGACATATGTTAAAGTACTGCAAAATAGGGGACATTTCTCAGAACAAGAAAAGGAGCAACTGCAGAATGCTAAACAGAAAATAAGGGATTACCTCTATAATATGCATGAGTTTAGAAAGATTGCTGTTAAGCAACTCTTTTTTCCTAATAATTATAGAGCACAAAAACTTTTAGCATAACAACGCGGGCAGCAAAAAGTGGAAAGTGCAGTCACCAAGCTTAGGGAGCCTATAACAAGGGCGATAACAAGAGACCCTGTAGAAGTATTAGAAATATTTTGGAAATTTTATGAAAATTTGTATAAAGCAGAGAAATATGGAAATCAAGAAAAGGTATAATTGGAAATGTTTATTGAAGAATTAAATATGCCAAAGTTAGAGGTAGATGAGGCTCGGTTACTAACAGTTAGGATAGGAAGGGATGAGATAAAAATGGCCAAGTATAACCAACCTATAGGAAAGTCCCCAGGAATAGATGGTATTCCTGTGGAAGTTTGGAAGTTAAGAGGGAAAAAATAATGATCTAGAGGTTTTGTTTAACAGTATTTTAAGAGGAGGAGAAGTTCCAGTATCCTGGAAGAAGGCAGTGGTAATGGTAATACCTAAAGAGGGTAAAGATCCATTGAATCCAGCTTCATACAGGCCCATTTCATTACCAAACCATGATTATAAAGTGTTTGTCTATAATGGCTAAAAGAATGGCAAAAGTGATACCAAAATTGATAGATATGGATCATTGTGGTTTTGTGGAGGGGAGGCAAACATTTGACAATATTAACAGAACATTGATGATCCAGAGAGAAGCAGAATGTAAGAAAATACCACTTTTATGGGTGGATCTTGATGCAGAGAAAGCATTTGACAGAGTAGACTGGGACTTCATGAGCAGGGCAATGGAAGCATTTGCTTTCCCTGACACAATTATAAGGTTGATTAGAAGAATATATGAGGGATCGGAGGCGCAAATTAAAGTGGGTGGGGTCCTCTTCGATAATTTCTGCTTGAGTAGAGGAACCAGGCAGAGTTGTCCGCTTTCCCCTTTGTTGTTTGAATTATATTTAGAACCACTGGCAAAGAAAATAAGGAACTCAGAAATTCAAGGGTATAATTGGTATGGTAGTCAGGAAACGCTGGCTCTATTTGCAGATATTATTCTATACATGACAAAACCAGAAAGGGACATTACAGTGTTGTGGAACATTTTAAGACAGTTTCAAATCTTCTCAGGATACAAAATTAATGAAGTTAAAACAAAGGCAATAGCCATAAATGATGTACCCACACACAAATTGGTCCAACAATATCCATATTTATGGGGACATGATAAAATGAAGTATTTAGGAGTATGGATTAGAAATGACTCTGTGGTGGCAGCTAAGGATAATGTGGGAAGAGACTAAACAGAAGATAATGCAAAAGTTGAGAAACTGAAAGTTTTGTTATATGGATATGGCTACTAATATACGAGCCATTAAAATGTTTTTAGTCCCTTTAGTCTTGTACACAGGTCAGGCATACTTTTATCAACCGGAGGAGAAATTGTGGACAGCAATTAAAAAAGATTTGAAGGATTTTATCTAGGAAGGGAAGACAGCAAGGGTCAAATGGGATAAGCTGATTCTACCAATAGAACAAGGTGGACTAGGATTACCTAATTTGAGGGGGTATTTTAGAGAAACACAGTTTAAGCTCATACATAGCACAGGCAGAAAACTATAATTCAAGTTGGAAAGGGATGATGACTCAGGGAGAAAGCTCATGAAATAAGGAGAAATTGGGATTTTGGATGCAGACTCTTAAGGAGAACAACCAAAATCATACAGAGTATTATATTCATAAAATAGCAAGGAGTATTCTAAGAACCAAACCAGTACAAGAATGGAGAAAGAGATTTTGCCAAAAGGGTTGAATGTGGTCAGGGATACAAATAATAGGCAAGTGGGGGCTGGAATTTATTGGAGAAAATTGGCAAAGGAACCAAGGTATTGGGAACAAATAACTAGAAAGGGAAAGGTAATAGAATGGGAAGTGGCCAAAAATGTATTTGGACTACAGGTTAGAGATTGCCTTCCCTATCAAGGATTGATATCAGAATATAGGCAAAGGGAAAGAAATAGGGGGCTCCTAAATGAAAGAAGAGCACTGGTAGAGTTTTTAATAGAATGTAGAACAGAAGCTGCCTTTAAAAAAGGAATAATTAGTAAAGCATATAGAATAATGCCTGATAATTACAAGAATCAATCAAAGGAGCTTAGAAAGTATTGGGAAGAGAGACTGGATAAGCAATTCACAAAGAGACAATGAGGGGATATATGTATATATATCTCCCAAATATGCAACAAAGTCTAGAAGATTTAGGATCTGTGCCTGGAAATGTTTACATAGGTATTTTTATACCCCAAGTAGACTCCAAAGAATTTTTCCTCAGGTGGATAGAAAATGCTGAAGGTGTGATGGGCAAGAAAGAGGTAGCTGGGAACATATTTTTTTGAGGTGTGATGAGCTAGCAGACTTTTGGGATTCCCAGCGGGCTGCTCTGTCAGAGATGCTGGGTGGGTGGATTGGACTAACTGGGGAGATGATTTTTTTGAGTTATGCTACAGAATCGGAATTGCCTAGACATAGTAAAGCCTTGCTGAGTCCAATTATCGGGGCTGCCAAAAAAGCAATTACTAGAAAATGGAAATCAAAGTTTAGACCAACTTTGCTAGAAGTAGTAAATATAGTAGCTAAGATAAAACAACTAGAATTGGGATCTTTAGAAAAGGGAAGGAGCAAACTACATAGAAAAAATGGGAAATGTGGGAAAAGTATATGCAGGGCAGGAATGAGGTTTAAGCGGCAGGATTTGAATGAGCTATGTAATGCTTAACTGCCGGTGATTAGAATGTTTGTAAGTGATTAGTAATGTTTACAACTACAGTTTTCAATGGTATCTGTGATGTAAACTGTTTACAACTAAAGTGATTTAATTGTGTATGTTTTCATTTATATACATGTAAGACTGCCTTTGCCACATGTGGGAATGTAATAAAGATGTTGGGAAAAAAAAGTATGGTTCTATTTTCAGTGTCTTGAATCATTAGCCTTTGAGGTTGTGGTGCCATTCCTCTCTTCGGGTCCATCTGTTCTGTCAGGTTCAGGGATTCCATCATTTAGTCTGCCTACCTTTTCTATGGAAGGAACAGCACCAGCCTTGATGAGGTTACCTGGGATCAGCTGGATGTAAGCTTGGCCTTTGAGTTTATGGAGAGGATCATTGCCTCTTTTCCAAGAGCTGCTATACAGGCTGTGATATTGGAATGTACATTTCTCATTTGTGCATATGAAATAAACTTGCCTTTATAACTTCAATTCTGGAAGCCGTGCAGTACCTGCTTACCGTGTGCTCATCCTCGGCAAAGTAACTACTACATGAATATTGATGTATTCAGGATGGACCACCATCATCGGTGGCAGTCTCAGCCTTATCTATTATCTTGCTGAACTATGGTTCTTGAGCAAATCATTGCAGTTGAGGTGACACAAATCCCAACCCCTATATTGCAGATTATCGTCTCTCCCCATGGACTCCCTTCCACCTCATTCTTAACACTCTTGTACCTCTCAGGGTCAGAGCCAAGCCAGTGCTCTTTGATGTACTGCCCAGCTGTGTAATCAATCCTCTGACGACTCAGATTCCACACCTCCTGAAGTTGCAAAGAAGAGGATATGCAAGAAAAGGCGCATGAACTCCCTAGATGAGTTAGTCACTTTGGATGCAATTTGGAGGATTGAGAGAGATTCTCCAGTCCCCTCCTGAAGACCCCAGCTTTATTGAGGTCATGGAAATCATTCTTGAGAGAAAATTGTCCCGTAGATCCTCCCTCTCAGGATGAGATGGTCCATATGTTTCAGCCAGTCTGCTTCTTGTGGGTAGTTCTCTGGCAGGACCACTTGATCAGTCTGGCTGCCAGGATAACATGGCATGAGCCTTAATCTTCAGAAAGTGTGCCAAGGAAACCTGATAAAGTTCTCATCCCCCAAAGGACAAGCTGTTTTGGTCCCAGAATCCCTTAGTTGATACTGTCATTATGGCAGCAGCAACTAAAAAGGAGATGAGAGGGATACAGCCATTATCCATCCAACAAATAGGGAGTCATGCGCGATTGACAGCATAGGGACACTGGTGTCTGCTTCAGGCACCTTTGCATTACAGGCCTTGAACTATGCCACACATGAACCAGTTTCAGAGAGCGATTTGGCAGAGCAGACCTTAGCCTCCCTTAAAAGATCTTCCATTCTTGATTCTAGAAAGCAGCTAGAATCCACCTTGGGCATGATGTTTAATATTACCTGAGAAATGGTTAAGAAATGACTTAGTTTCAGAGCAGTCCTTGGTCAATTGTGATGGTTTCTTAAACACAAACTTGTCTTTGCTTTGGCTCATTAGCAGCAGTACAAAGAACTGCCTGCTCACACCCTTGTTCTCTCCTCCCCCTTCCCTGTTTATTACCTTAAGACAATCCCAAAGTTAATAAATATTAACTGTGGCAGGCACCATTTTTACAACTACAATCCACTCTGCTACAGGCCCCATGAAGGAGCTCAGTGTTTCTCCAGTAAGTGTTTTACAACTGTAAATGCCTATTTATGTTGAATTGTGTTAGACATTTTACAATTGTATATGTTTATGTTGAATTGTGTTAGACATCTAATATAATTTATGCTTTATTATTGGAAGTTACTATGCCATGCTAGCATTTTGTCTGCACCAAGTTGTTTTTAGTGTAATAGTATGGTCTGTTTGCATAGCTGCACCTTGTTCACTAATGTTATTCACGTAATTGTGTTGTGTGTAGACAAGCTTATACTGGTGTCTAAATTATTTCTATATAATTGTGCTGTTACTGGTGGATAGAATCATATTAGACAACCTCAACAGAGTGCTGCTCACTATATTTTTATCTGTGACTGCATAACTGTCATGAGGTTTTTCTAACAGATGTTTTTTTCCAATTGGCTCAGTATCTGCATATACTAGTTGTTGGTTCAAGACATTTTCCTGCATATACAGTAGCTATTTGCTCAGTTTGTTTTTTGTAATCTTTCTAATATATCTTTACCATCTCAAAGTGCTTACTCCTCTCTGTACTCTTTTTTTCTAGACCTAACACCACTCTTAAGTATTCAACTGTGGTACCACCTTTATCATTCTTATAAGAAAAGTGCAGTCCGGGTCTGAACTGTCTGCAAACAGCTAAAGTTAACTTTGAGTATGTGTCTACCTGTTTGAGCCAATATTCATTTTCCCCTGGAGAGCACTCTGCCTTGGCTTGTAAGTGCCCCCCCCCCCACACACACACACTCACTCACTCACTCACTCATCTTCCACTTTCTCTCTTATTCCCTTCTATTAGCAAATAGTATCCATAGCTGATCAATACTGTGTGTTTGTTAATTTAAACTGAGACCACAGTAGCCTACTGATACAAGGTTATCCTGTTTTTCCACCTGAGAAATGGTTAAGAAATCACTTACAGTTTCAGAGCAGTCCTTGGTCAATTGTGATTGTTTCTTAAACACAAACTTGTCTTTGCTTTGACTCATTAGCAGCAGTACAAAGAACTGCCTGCTCATACACTTGTTCTCCCCTCCCCCCTCCCTGTTTATTACCTTAAGACAATCCCAAAGTTAATAAATATTACCTGTGGCAGGCACCATTTTTACAACTAGTTTCATAGTTCATAGTTTTTATTACAACCACCCTTGTCACTATCATATGTTAATTTATCAGTTAACTCTGTTACCTGATTGTTTCCAGCCCCCTCATAAGAGCGACTAACAGGGTCTCTACCCACTTCGCTACCCGCCCTGCCCCCTATTCCCTCCCACACCCAGTGGTCCCACCTTTATTACACTCACAAACCCCTCCCATCTTTCCAGTAACCAAACACAGCACTTACCCAACACTACCTCCTCCATTTTCCCACTACTATCACACCTCCTGAACTAACATGTACAAGCATACCTTACCTATGCTCACGGCATGTACTCTCCTTTCATATCTTACATCCTACCAAAGCTCCATCATTCCCCCACTCAACCACTGCCACTGTACTACTACTCACACCACCACTCATGTCTCACCCTCACTCAGCTCCCCTCCCACCAACTCAAGAAACATCCCTATGCACCCCCCACATATTCTACCAACTATATTACTCAAGCATAAAGCATCCCTACAACTTAACACAGTAACCCTCCCACCATACCTATTACCCAAAGAGCACAATAATAAAGTTTCCCTTATAAACAAACACATTCAAAAACTGAGAAAACTAATAACCTCATGCATATCTAAACTAGCCCTAAGTGGAGATATCCACCCCAACCCTGTCCCTACCATCTCCAACCCCAATCCTCATAATCAGACTAGAAACCACAACTTCTCACGTATTGCAGCCAATAGAAAGCCAAGTGACTTCCTTCTACTAAGCCTAAATATTAGAAGTATATCCAACAAAGTCCATGAACTCCATGCCGCCATAGACTTGTACTCCCCAGATATAGTCATCCTGACAGAAACCTGGCTAAAACCTCACATTGAGCAAATACTCCCTACAGGTTATGGCATACTAAGAGTAGACCGGCTAAACAAGAAACGAGGCGGTGTAGGTATAATATTTAAACAGCATCTAAACATCCAAATCTTAAAATCATCAGCTCCACAAATAGGCAATGAAGAAATACTATATACCAACCTCAAAATAAACCAAAACAAAACCATCAACATAATTGGATGCTACTTCCCACCTGGCCAAAACATCCCTCCACTAGAAAACCTCCTCAGCTGGTCTACCCAACATCTCCTCCAAGAAACTATCATTTTAGGTGATTTCAATATTGACTGGCA
This sequence comes from Protopterus annectens, assembly GCF_019279795.1. Lineage (NCBI taxonomy): Eukaryota > Metazoa > Chordata > Ceratodontiformes > Protopteridae > Protopterus > Protopterus annectens. The sequence continues at coordinate 476,965,659 of NC_056748.1, forward strand.
ATCCTGTTCTGGCAACCATCCAACCCATCATATTAAACCTTCATGGCTTCACCCAACTAGTCCAGTCGCCAACCAGGATAAATAAAAACTCCAGCAAGCACACTACCCTGGACTGGATACTAGTCAGTAAGATCCCCCAGTCGTATATAATGGGCTGCTTATCAGATAGCCTCAGTGATCACTCCCCAACATTCCTACTCAAAAAATACATATACCAAGCTAAACCTGTCATCTACCGTCAAATACGTAAAAAACTAAACTTTAACCCACTCACATTCATCTCATCCCTCAAAGAATGTAACTGGCATCCTCTAAAGTACCTCAGTCTTGATGATGCAGTTGAATTTTTTAATACTACCTTCTTGAGCATCCTTAATTACCATGCCCCCATAAGAATTTCCAGAATCAAAGCACAACCCTCCCTATGGCTACAGAAAACCACTAAGTCAGAAATTAAAAACAGGGATAAAGCCTGGGAGCACTGCACAAAACCAAAACCCCTTCAACTAGACAGAAATTCCTAGAACTACACAATAGAGTCAAAAAGCTAATAAAACAGGACAAATTCCAATACTACAGTCTGCCCTAGATTCCTCTCAACACAGCCCCAAACAATTCTGGTCCTTCACAAACTCCATCCTCCACCCAGGTAAAGTCAGTACCCCTTCTCCTAACATCCCTCACTCCTCAGAAAATATTGCTATCTCATTCAACACACACTTCACACAAACCATACTATCACAAGCTAAACAACAAAACCCCCCTCCCCTCCAACCCACACCTTCAACTAGTAATCTCCCCACTGCCTTCTCTTTTTCTTCTGTACCTACCTCCAACATAAAAAAACTCTTAACTAAACTTAAGCCCACGAGATTAGCAGCAGACAACCTCCCAAGTGAATACCTACAAATCACAGCTGATGCTCTGGCCTACCCAGTATCCATCTTGATTAAGCGGTCTCTGTCAGAAATTTACATTCCCACACTGTGGAAAGTATCACATATAATTCCCCTCCACAAAGGTGGACCCTCCACAGAACTAACCAATTACCGCCCCATAGCTATTCTCTCTCCACTCTTCAAAATATTAGAGAGATGCATACACTCTCAGGTCTCAGACTACCTCCTTACTAACAACCTCCTTTCCAAACTCAGCATGGTTTCTGACCAAACCATAGCACCACCACTGCCTTACTCTCCTTTACTAACACTATCCTTCAGCATAAAAACAATGGCTATCTCTCCTCTGCAACTTTCCTCAACCTATCTAAAGCATTTGACATGGTCCCACACAAACAACTTATCTCTGTCCTCAATAACCTGTCCTTCTCACAATCAGTCACCAACTGGTTTCAGAGTTACCTGTCTGACCGCCAACAATCCGTTGTATGGCAGAATGACATATCTCCCCAACTACCTGTCTCCATAGGGGTTCCCCAAGGATCCATCCTTGGACCCCTACTCTTCTCTGTTTTCACCAATAATCTAGCCTCTGCCACCAAACATGGCACACTCGTACAATATGCAGATGACTCGACCATCATCTGCTCAGCCCAGTCCCTACCCAAACTGCAAAAAGTCACACAGGAAGCCTTTTCCTCTGTTGAAACTTGGTTTTCCGATGCCCAATTAATACTCAACCCAAACAAAACTAAACTACTCATCTTCCAACCCACCAAACATACTCAAAACAACTCTCACTTTAACATCACAGCAAAAGACAACACCACTATATACCCAACTGAACACACCAAATTGCTAGGAGTGGAAATAGACAATAAACTAACATTTGACATTCACATATCCTTGACCTAAAAAAAGTCCACAAAAAACTAGGAGCACTATACAGAAATAAGCAACTTCTCACCAAAACAGCAAAGATTTCAATAGCAAATTCCCACCTTATCTCCACCCTACTTTATGCCTGTCCAATATATACCAACCTAAGGCAATGCGATCTAAACAAGCTAGAGACCTGCTACAACAAAATCGCCAAATTCGCCACAGGGGCATCCTACCGTAGTCACCACTGTCTCTCACTTGCTGAACTGGGCTAGCTTGAACTCCCTCACCTCCTTCAATGGTATCAACTTTCACTCACCAACAAACTAGTAAATCATCCATTAAATGTCCCATCCCTCCAGAATCTACTCCAACCCTATCGCACCACCAGACCACTAAGATCCAGCAACAAAAATCACTTGCAGATCATTAAAGTCAGTAACTCTGCTGGTGAAGCACTATTCTCTTGCACCATAGCCAAATTATGGAACTCCCTCCCACCCACAATTACCTCCATGCCATCATGCACCCACTTCAAAAATTTACTAAAAGCGCACCTAAAAACATGCTGGCTATGCCCTTGCAACTCCCACTCTAATATCACCCTCCCCATCCAACCACTACCTTTCTTTCCACTCCACTAACTACCTTGATTATAGCAAGCTCAGATGCTCTTAAGCCAGTACTTATTATACAGCAGGAACTTCTTGTAACATTTGTTAATGTCTGTTATGTACTTCACAGATAAAGATTGTAGTTGTCTACTGATGTACTATGTTCTTCATCTGTAAATATGTTGTAAGTAATTGCTATGTAAATTGTTAATCGCTATGTAATCCAATGTAACTACTGTCTGTTTATTTTAACTGTGGAGCTTTTCTCTCCAGACCTCTGCTGAAAATGGACCTACGTCCAGTCGGACACCCCAGGTCAACAAATATAAATAAATAAATAAATTACAAATCTCTGTATGCTGCGAGAGCAGTGGACACAAACTTCACAATAAGGTATCATACCTTGCTTTGCCTCTGTGATTATGTGGACAATTTCAAACCATCCTTTCCAACTGTCCTTATTAACATGCCTTCTGAGTCGCTGCTAATTCTGGTACTTGTAGTAGTGCAACTAGAAAAGCTGCCAGATGAAGATTTGGCTCTGGTATCAGGATCAGGAAGAGGAGGAGCCAAGCTGGAACTGAAAACAAGATGTTCCTGAACTACTAAAAAAAAAACTCTTTGATGTGACTGCATTTATAGCCTCTGCTGGACTCCACATTTATAATCTGGCATGCTGCTTACAGAACCAGGACTGTTAGCATGCAAGTCAGGATGACAGAAGAGCCCTCTAATATAGCATTTAAATTTCAAGATGTCCAGTATACCCTGACCAGATTGGCACATTTAAGAGATCTTTGCATTTTTTGCCACTGTATCAATCACCAGCCTTCTCAAAATCCAGTAAATCATCCCAATCATTCTCCTTTCCCCACCAGTGTTGGGCCATTAATCCAGACCCAGTCATCTGGGTCACAGTCAGGGCTGCATTCCTTTGTCATAACACTTGAACTTTGTAAGTGTCAACAAAAGAAATTCCTTTCAAAAATCAAATGGATAGGTGTTCCTTGGGTGCAGGAAGAGTTCCTTGATATTGAGACCTACTGATTGACATTCTCTTGAAATCTGAAATTAATGGTAGATGTCGACTTGGTTAACTTTTCCTGGTTTACTTTCATCGTGTTATGCCCAGTACTGGAATATGGTCAGTCGTGTAATATATATATATTTTTTTGTTTGTTTTGCAAAGCTTTAGGGGGATTTAAGTGTAAAGCTAGTTCTGCACATGAAGGCTGCTCAGATGGTATTCCATGATGTGTGTGATCATAGAATCTTGAATGTTTGTCTTGGTTTTAAAGGCTCTTACTCCATTTTTGAGATCTTAGGAAGGGTTTAGGCCTTTGCTGTACAAGTTTGTTCTTCGTGCACGTGACTGTTCAAGTGAACAAGCTCCTTGTTGTGAGTATTTTGTAATATTAGATGAGAAGAGGAAATGAAACTGATTTTCTTTTATTAAATTTACAGTTTTTCCTGCCACTTCTGATAGAAAAGTTGGATTCCGATGTGCAGAGTGCTAAACTGGACTCCCTTCAGACCCTGGTAAGTCTGAGCTGTTTGAAATCACAGTGGTACTAACTACATGAAAGTATTGCAGAGCTCACAGAAGGGTGGTACTGTATTCATGTCAAAAGACGTTGTATGGTTCTACATACCAAGATTTGGTAAATACTGTTTTGCCAACTTGATCATTATAGTTGGTTGCTACTTCCCACCTGGTAATAATATACCCACTCTTGAGAAGTTACCCCACTGGGCATCAGAGACACTCCCTCAAGAAATCATTATTCTAGGAGACTTTAATATTCACTAGACAACATGTAATTCAACTATTCCCACTACATGTATCAGTCTCTATGGATTCACTCAGCTAATCCAATTTCCCAGTAGAACTGACAAAACAACAAACAGAGTGTCTATTCTAGACTGGATAATGTCAAACAAACCATCCCAAATAAGTGAATCTAGCTGCCTACCTGACAGCCTGAGTGACTACTTGACTACCTATATAATTAGACACCGCCCCACTCGAAAAGACCTACCACCTTCTAGTTAATACGTAACAGAAAACATTTCTTCCTATCTAACTTCATCTCAGCTCTAAAAGCCTGCAGTTGGAATCCCATCAAGCACCTCAACCTTAATGAAGCTGCAAGATATTTCATCTCCACATTTTTAAACATACTGAATTCCCGTGCCCCACCTAAAACCATTAGAATTAAAGCTAATTATGCACCCTGGTTGAGCAACGAAACCAAATCTTTGCTTCACGCAAGAGATAAAGCTTGGTATAACTGGCACAAAGTAAAGGCATTAAACTCAAAACAAACATACCAAGAATTAAGAGCCAAAAAATGATCAGTACAGACAAAATAAGCTACTATCACTCCATGCAAATGAATCATAAACGTAATCCTGGAAACTTTTGGACAGCAGTTAACAGTGTTAGTCAACCAGGGAAATCTAAGACTCCATCCCCTACTACTACAGACACCACAACTAAAATTGCCACTCAAATTAATAAATTCTTTACCGAATCCATACTTGCCTTAGCAAACTCCCAAACATTCTCTGTACTCATTGAAAAACATAAACACCTTACTAATGAAAGCAGCTTTACCTTTCAACCTGTCTGTGTAAACCTGATCAAAAAATTGCTCAAACAGCTAAAACCAACCACACTGGCTGCTGATGAACTCCCAGGTGAATTTTTAAAAATCGCCACTGAGAGAATAGGTTATCCAGTACCCATTCATATCAACCATTTCATTTCAGAAAAAATAGTCCCTGACCTCTGGAATGTCTGCCATATTATTCCCCTTCATTAATGCGGAAACTCAAAAGAACTAACAGATTACTGCCCCTTAGCTATACTGTCTCTCCTCTCAAAAGTATTGGAAAGTTGCATACACAAACAGAATCATGGAACACCTAAACACACAAAAACTGCTCACTAACACTCAACATGGATTCAGGCCTCACCATAGTACAACCACTGCTCTCGTATCATTCACTCACATAGTTAATGAGCATAGAAACAATGGTAAATATGTCTCAGCCATCTTCCTAGACCTTTCCAAGGCATTTGACATGGTTAATCATAATAAACTTATACAAGTTCTGTCAGAACTACATCTTAGCCAGTCCACTATTGCATGATTTCAGAGCTACCTAACAGTGAGGCAGCAGGCAGTCAAATGATACCAAGAGCCATCACCTGTACTCTCACTTACAACAGCTGTACCACAAGGGTCCATTCACGGACCTCTGTTTACGATATTCACCAACAACCCTCAGACGTCTACTCTCCACTCCTCAGTCATTCAGTATGCAGGCTACTCTACATTAGTCTGTGCCTCCTCCTCTCTCCTGGTACTACAAAAGCTAACTCAAGCTTCCTTTCTCTCTCTTGAATCCTGGCTTACTGACCACCAGCTAATACTCAGCCCTAAGAAAACACAACTTATCTTTCAACCTACACAGCATACCAGTCTCAGCCTTTCTTTTAACATTCTATCCAGTAACAAAACTGTCATCTCTCCTGTTATGCACACAAAGATTCTTGGGGTTGTGATTGACTGTAACATGAAATTTGATATCCATGTCTCTCACCATAGAGAAAGTCCATAAAAAACTAGGTACTCTGTATAGAAACAAACAGTTCCTTACAAACACTGCTAGGGCAACTATGGCCACACATCTCATCTCCACAGTACTTTATGCCTCTTCAATCCTTACCAACCTTAGAAAAATCTGGTATAGCCAAACTAGAAGCCTGCTACAACAAAATCACCAAATTTGTTTCTAACAGTTCTTATAGATCACACCCGTTGTCTAGCTCTCAAACAGCTCAATTGGCTTTAGCTTCCTCACCTAATTCTATATAATCAGCTTACTCTGGCACATAAAATTCTGTATCAACCCGAGATAACCCCATCACTTCAAAATCTGATAATACCATACTCCTGTACCAGAAACCTCCGCTCCACCAACAAACTTCTCGAAATAACTGAAGAGAATAATGCTGCTGGTATTTCCTTCTACTCTAACACAGTAGCCAAACAATGGAATAAACTCCCCCCTCTTATTACATCTATAACTTCCACACATGAATTTAAAAATCCTTAAAAATCATACTTGTTGAACTCTTGGATTTGCAACTGCAATAGCCCAGGTTATACTAGCACCCATCCCTTTTCTCACTTTAGCTTCCTCACCTTTACCCAATACCTCTTCTGTCCTCTCATCTCTTAATTGTCCGTACCTGTCCCTTACTCTTGCTTTACTTAACAGCAACTATCACTTCGTGCTCTATTGTTTAAATTATTGGTGCTGCTATATAGTTTTATGTCATATGTTAAATAATACTACTTTGCACCACTATACTGTATTATGCAAATTCTAAATTGATGACCATTTTGTTGTGTATATTGTTATTTGTGGAGCTTTTCTCCCCGGGCCTCCGCTGAAAAAAGGACCCATGTCTAGTTGGACTTTCCCAGTAACCAAATGTAAAATAAATAAAGTTTGCAACAGCCTCATTTTCTAAGACTGTCACTACATAATTCTACATTACCAACTTGTTGTGGTTCGAAGAATTTATTTGAAGGTACAGTGCCTCTGTCACCGACGTATGCAAATAGCAGACGTTCAAGGTTATGAGCTTCTAAGATGATTCATCCTGTAGCCCTGGATTTTATTCCCACAGTCTAAATTTGACAGTGAGCACGTCTGTTAGCTGCATTGCAAACTTCTAGATTATTCTTCCCTAAAATCCTTTAAAACTTGTGCAAGTCAGGAATCTTGTGAAAGTTGAAGTAAAGGGATAAACACTTTCATTAATTCAATCACTTTTTTATTTGCTGTGTTTTATTTCTCATTCCCCACAAAGCTGTTGCAACCATCCTGAGTTGTACCTTCTCAACTCTGCTACATCTTCCCTTTAGGCGCCAGTTGATCTTTACTATTTTCCCCAATGTGACTCTTTGCTGGGCAACCCTTCCAACTCCTTGGAGGGCAGAGTCAAGCAGCTGGTCATTGTGGAGGCTAGAGAGTGAAGCCTTGTATGAAGGACAAATGAACAGAGCCAGTATCTATCATTCATCAGCTGTTAGGTTCCGTATCACAGGGAGCAAAATGCAGCCACATCAGGCTGACTGCACTTCCTGGGTTCTGAATAAAACTGTGTTAGTAGAGGCCCCTGGTCTCCACTAAAGGTTGTGCAAGCAGTACAAGATCCCTTATCTTCTACCAGCATAGGTCCACTGTCCAGTTCTCCTATCCTTTCATTCTGATCCTCTTCGCTTCCCCTTTCTAGCACCCCATGTGTGTTCTCAAACCCACATCACCAGCAGTATGGATGGATGCCTTGCCTTGCCTCCAAGACAGACTGACATTTTCTGCTATGTTTGGGATATGGCCGTATCAGTTTAAATACAAAATCTTTATGTTAACAATTATACAGAAATCTCTTGCTTTCCACAGAATTTACAAATATGCACCATAACTGAAACTGACTTTATATTTAAAAAAAAAAGTAAAATCTTAAGTCATAGGACCATAGCAACACAGCAGTACCCTGGCAAGAACCCTTGACCATTTTGCATTCTATTTTAATGTCCTCAAAAATTAAACATGCAGTAGATTTCTTCCTCTCTTTCTATTTTCCTAAGAAATTGTATTTCTTTCAGTATGTCTGTTTTAAATACCTGTTTCTGTGCCATCCTACTTAGTCTGAATGTGCTGTCTTAAACAAGCTAGAGGCTGCAGTAGTCACTGGCCTTTAAGATTCTAGCATGGGCACCAAAGTTCCACGTAGTGATGGTGTACATTGCTGCTAATTCCTTTGTATCAGTTTCCAGAATTACTCTGTCATAATTTGGAAGATACAATAATTTGATATATAAGACAAATCACTCACTGCAGCAAAAGACTGGCTAAAGGAACATTTACAAAATGATATGGCAAGGTCTGTCGAATGGAATTCTTTTTTAAACAAGAAATGTCTTTATTAATTTATCATATATGGCATAGGCCATGTTACATTTATATAAATGACAATAAACCATAGTGACACAATCTCAGTTGCAAATGTTATACATTCTAAACAGTGCCAACACAATTGTAGCTACAAACACTATACATCACTTTTAACATATCCAGTCATTGTTAGTCAACAATTACATAGCTTATGCAAATCCTGTCTTCTTTTCTCATCCCTTCTCCTCTGCATGTATTGATCCCACAATTCACATTTTTCGTATATAATTTGCTCCTACGCTTTTCTAACGATCCCACTTCCAGTTGTTTTATCCCTGTTAGTATTTTCACTATTTCTAATTAAGTTGGTTAAGACTTAAATTTCCATTTTCTAATAATTGCTTTTTTGGCAGCCATCATAATTAGACTCAACAAGGTCTTATTTCTATCTAGACAATTCCGATTTTGCATCATAGCTCAAAAGAATCTTTTCCGTAGATATTCCAATTTGCTCACTCAGCATCTCCAGCAGGACAGTCTGTAAGGAATCTTTAAAGACTGTCAACTCATTATACTCGCAGAAAATATGTTCCCAGTTACCTCTTTCTGCCCCATCACACCCAATATTTGCTGTCTACCTGGGGAAGAATTTGGAAGTTGCTTGGTGTATAAAAATACCTGTGTAAGCACTTTCAGACAAAGATCCTAAATCTTCTACATTTTGTTACATATTTGGGAGACATACATATATCCCTCCATTGTTTTTTTGTGAATTGCTTATCTAATCTCTTCCCATTCCTTCCTAACCTCTTCTGATTGATTCTTGTAGTTATCATGCAGTATTTATATGTCTTATATTTATTCCATTCTTAATGGTAACTTCTGTTCTAGATTCTACTAAAAACTTTACCAGTGCTGGTCTTTCATTTAGGATACCCCCTATTTCTTTCTTGTGATATCAATCCTTGATATAGAAGGCAATCTCCAGCCTGCAGCCCATATAAGTTCTTTGCGTCTTCCCATTCTGTTACCTTACCCTCTCTAGTTATTTGCTTCCAATACCTTGGTTCCTGTCCCAGTTTTTTCTAATCTATTCCCACCCCCTCTTGCCTATTGTCTGTATCCCTAATTGCAGTCATGCCTATAGGTTGGTACTGGGCTATCTGCCCAAAGGCATATATTAGCCCAGCCACATTGTGTGGTATTCACCGTCCCTTTAGTAGTTCCCTAGACCCTTGTACTAGCAGCTAGTACCCTTGGCCCCTATCTAATAGTGCTGTTGGTGTGATCCCCGGTGTGAACTTTCTGTTACCCATCCACTCATCAAGGTTCCTCTTGAAGAGTGATAGTGAGGGGCTCTGTCTTTTGTAGATCGGGACCCTGTTCCATAGTAAGGGAAGTCTCTGCGAAGGGAATCTATCCCTCCAGCATGTTCTTTTCATTGTTGTGTTGAGGTTTATATCCCTAGAGCGTGTAACTCGAGTAGAAATCTCCTTTCTCCATTCCCATGTTGGCTTCTGCTACTTTATAAATGTAATATTCTGTATGATTATTGTTGTTCTCCTTAAAGGTCTGCATCCAAAGTCCCAGTCTCTGTCTGATACTTGAGCTTCCCCCCTGTTTCATCATTATCTCTTTCCACCTTGAGTTATAGTTTTCTGGTTGCGCTATGTATAGGAGCCTTAACTGTGTTGTTCTAAAATGACCCTTCAACTCTGATAATGCCAGTCGCTTGTTCTATTGGAAGAATAAGCTTATCCCACTTGACTCTTGCCATTTTCCCCTCACAGATAAAATCCTTCAGCTCTTTATTGATTGCTCTGCACAGCTTCTGTGGTTGATAAAAATATGCCTGACCAGCCTATAAGACTAAAGGGGACTAACAACATTTTAACTGTTTATATCTTACTGTCTTTATCCATTTACCGTATCTTTCATTTTCTCAGTTTTTGTTTAGTCTCTTCCCATGTATCTTTAGCTGCCACACCAGTATCATTTTAATTTTTTTATTTCCCCATGAATATGAATATTGCTGAACCAATTTATGTGTGGGTACAAAATTTACCGCTATTGCTTTTGTTTTCGGCTTCATTAATTTTGTATCCTGAAAAGGTCTGAAACTATCTCAGTATGTTGTACAGCACTGTAACGTCTCTTTCTGTTTGTCAGTTATAAAATAATGTCATCTGCAGATAGGACCAGCTTTTCTTGACTACCATACCAATTATATCTTTGAATTTCTGAGTCCTTTATTTTCTTTGCCTTTGGTTCTAAATATAAAGCATATAACAAAGGGGAGAGAGGATATCCCTGCCTAGTTCCGCTGCACAAGCAGAGATTATCAGAGAGGACCTCGCCCACTTTAATTTTCACCTCCAGTCCTTCATATATCCTAATCAACTTGTATAATTTTATCAGGGAATGCAAATGCTTCCATTGCTCTGCTCATAAAATCCCAGCTTACACTGTCAGATGCTTTCTCTGCATCAAGACCTCCCAGCAACAGTGGTATTTCCTTATATTGTACTTCCCTGTGGATCGTCACTGTTCTGTTTATGTTGTCAAATGTTTGCCTCCCCTCCACAAAACAAATTTGATCCATATCTATTAATTTTGGCATCACTTTTGTCATTCTTTTAGCCATTATAGACATAAACAATTTATAATCATGATTTAGTACTGAAATGGGCCTGTCTAAAGCTGGACCTGATGGATCTTTACCCTCTTTAGGTAGTACAGCTATTACCGCTTTCTTCCAGGATGTTGGTACTTCTTCTCCTCTTAAAATACTGTTTAACACAACCTTCCAGATCTTCATCAGTTTTTTCCCCTTTTAGCTTCCAAACTTCTGCAGGAATACCATCTGTTCCTGGGAACTTTCCTGTAGATTGATTATACATCACATTTTTATCTCCTCTCCTCCTATCCTAACTGTTAATGATTGAGCCTCCTCTCGCTCTAGCCTTGGCATATTTAATTCTTCCATAAACATTTCCATTTGTACCTTTTCTTGATTTCCATATGTCTCTGTTTTATACAGACATTCATAGAATTTATGAAATATTTGTAAAACTTCTACAGGATCCCTTGTCATCTTCCTCGTTATAGTTTCCCTAAACTTGATGACAGCCCTTTCTACTTTATGTTGCCTGAGTTGTTGTCCTAAAATATTTTGTGCTCTAGAGTTATCATAAAACAGTTGCTTAACATCAGTCTTTCTAAACTCGTGCATATTATCAAGGTAGTCCCTTATTTTTTGTTTAGCATTCTGTAATTGCTCATCTTTTTGTTCTGTGAGATTTCCCCCTATTTTGCAATACATCAGTATTTGTCAGTCCTAAATAATTCTTGTTGCTTCTTAATCATATCTCCCTTTCTTTTATTTCCACCCTATTTTTAAATTCCACTTTAATTTTATCCCACTCTCTTGCTATATTTACAGAAGTTTCTGTCTTCTCTAATAGCACCTGAATAATTTCCACTACCCATTCCTTAAATTCCTCTATTTTCAGCAGATAGGTGGGAAAGAACCAGTGTCTCATTTTTATTTCATTGCCCTGTGTGTTTATTTTAGTTATTATTGGCACATAATCTGAAATAGATATTGGGTGTGTATCAAGACCTTCAATTAAATGCACATGTTCCTGTGAGATGTAAATTCTGTGTAGCCTAGCCCAGTTTTTGTATCTTGTGGAATAGTATGTAAATTCACTCTGAATTCCTGATACTGAATCTACCCTCCTCTGTTATATTTCCCTTTCTGGGGCCCCTGAAACATCTTCACTTTAGAAAATCAGATTCCATTTATCACCTATAAGTAATAATCCTTGCCGAAAGCTGATTATTTCTCCCAGAATTTTCTTTAGCTCCATTATAGCAATTTTCAGTGGAATATAAATATGTGCCAGTGTTTTCCTCCTCCTTCCATGCCAGTAGCCCCTTAGTACTACATATCTAGAGTTATTGTCTTTTATTTCCATTTCTATTACTGTTGGAGCTCCTCTTGCAATTAATATAAGTAATCCTCTCTTCCTGTGCCCCAGGTATTCTGCTGAATAACCATCCTGAAAATCCTTCATGTTCTGTAGTCCTATCTCGCCTTCATTCTTCACTTGGGTTAGGAGCCGAACCTCGGCTCCGACTCGGCAGTTCTCTAGCTCAAAGTTTTCTGGTTGGCTCGTGGCAAGAAGGTATCCCATAATACACAGCTGACATACCCCAGATCTCATTTCCCGCTAATTGAGCTCAGACGTGCTTCTTCTTGGCCGTGGCTAAGTGAAATTTTTTCTACTTGGTATTTCAATTTATTACTTCAAAAAGAGGTTGTATTCAACTTACTTAGTTGATCGTTTTTAATCCAGTTTCTGTTTTAGGCATTTTGTGACATTGTTTGCTGTTTTTTGCTGTTTTTGCTGTTGTTGATTGGCCATTCTACCGTAGGCCAGTTGTGTATCCCTGCATCGCCTTTTGTCATCTTGCTATTTGGGTTGTCTAATTGTTTCTCTTTCTAAACTTATTTTCAGCAAGGGCTAGGCCCGTTTAAGTTAAAAGGACGTAGTCCTCTGTCTGACTTTGTTGTTTCCGCAGGACTAACTGTTTAATTAGAGGTAGTCCCTGTTTGTTTTTCCCTTTCTGTTTTCTGGCATTGGTGTTTTTAATTGTACGGATATGTCTAAAGATGCGCAGGACCACAAGCCTTCTGGCTTTAAAAAATGTACCAAGTGCACCCAAAAAATGTCCCTGACAGATGGGCATACTATTTGTGTCAACTGCTTAGGTGCTATTCACCTTCAAGAGTCTTGCTCCTTTTGCCATGCTTGTAGTCCTCGAGTCCTTCAAGAGAGAAAGAACAAACTCATTTTGAAAGGCCTGTTAAAGCATTCCTTTGAGGATGAGTTGGCTTCTTCCTCCTCCTCTAGTCCTAAGTCACCATCTTCCAAAAAAAGGCAAAGTTAAATCCACAAAAAGGCATTCTCCCACTCACTCGGTGTCATTGGAGCGGCCAGACAAAATTGCCAAATTGACTACTTCCTCTTTGACGCCACTGGTTTTGGTGCTGACAGAGGTTACTGATGTGGTACAGTCAGATGTGAAGTTGTTCAATCTTGCCGTTTGTTCTTACACGTGGATTTGGAGCCGATCCATCGGCTCCGAGTCGGCCACTTTCCAAGCTCTAGATCTCTTAGAAGCTGAAGACACAGTTCCTATCCCATGATGCTCTGCTGCCAAACCCCAGATCTAGTTTGCCACTGCAACGGATCACACGATCTTCAGAAGAAGCTCGGGCCAGTATCCTTTTTTATTATATATTTGCATATTTAGATTTCTAATATGTATCAGGGATCTGATATTTAGTTAGGCTTCACATATGCCTTAGTTTTTGGTGGTTTAGAGTAGGTATCTAAGCTGGTATTTTGTTTTTAGTTTAGAGCGGCTTGTTCCTAGGCCTTTAGCCTTCTTGATTTACTCTACTTGACAGGACTCTGTCAAATTTAATACCCTATCCCCTTATATTCTGTATTGAGCATTTGTTTTTCTTTATTGTATCCCTTTCTATAGTTATTGCAGTTCAGGGATCTGAACTTCTAAGCTGTTTTTGTGGTGTTATTGGACAATTTTTCATAATGTCAGAGAAGCAAAAATCTGGGTTCAAAAAGTGACTGTGGACAAAAGATGTCCATCATGGATAATCATAGTTCTTGTGTTTATTGTTTGGGCCCGCTACATTTACAGGAGGATTGCTCTATCTGCCATTCCTTCAGTGGCAGGGTGTTATTAGAGAGGAGAAGGAAATTGGTAGATAGAGGACTGTTGAAATCGGACTTCCAGGATATATTGGATAAGACTGACCAGACCTCCAAGTCCTCAGAGGGGTCAAAGTCATCTAAGGTGTCTTTGGAGCACAAGTCTTCGGCTCCGAGCACCTCTGGCAAGACTCTGTTTCCAGCTCCACAGCCTTCGGAGCCATGCACTGAGATCTTACCTCGGAGCCAAGTCATTGTGTTGGAAACGGTGTCGGAGGTTTTGAAGTCTCCGATCCTTAAGTCAGTGGCTTCTTTGGCTCCTTCGACCCGTTCTTTCGGTGCCCTTTCTGACATCGATGTGGACCAAGTGGTACAAAGACTTTTGGTGAACCCGGCCCTGGCCAGATTGCTTGCAGCTTCGACCCAGTTGGCTTCGAAGCCTACGACCCCTCCTTCCACGAGTTCTGCTCCTCCTCAGAGGCCATTTGAGCCTTCGGAGCTGGAAAGAGAGGATCCAATAGTGGTGGAACCCTCAGAGCCGAGGCCTGTTCCAGTGCTCTCGGCTCCTTTGACCTTGACTTCTTCAATTCCAATCAAAGAGTCTTGCAGCTGACACTCTCTCGCTGGTTCCGAGGGGGGGAGTCGAACCGATGCTTCGGTTCTGACTCTCCCTCTCAGGGCTTCGGCGCAGATGAGCTTGGTTCCGTCCTCTGGTTCAGAGCCCGTGGTCTTGGCCCCTGGGACGCTGCCGTCTTCTTCGGAACTGGTGGACTCCTCGGGTCAGGAAACCGGTGCCTTCGATGCCATGAGGAAGGTCATGTCTGCTAAGACCCTCACTTCTTTGGTTCCTTCCTCTTCCTCCCCTAAAGGGCCATGCTCTATCTCTACACCACAGGTTTCCACTAAGCATTGAGAACCCAGAGCCTCAGGAAACCCCACTGGGTGACCCCTGCTTGACTGAGACTTCACCAAATGCTCCCACTGATGAGGTCCCGAGAAAAAGACTGTGTAAGAGGAGGCATTTAGATTCCCCCCAGGAATCCTTAACATCAGACACCTACTTGGAGGAATCAGAAGGGTCCCCACAGGTCCCCCTCTGAGGATGTCTCTTTTGCAGACATCCTTGAAATACTAAGGCAGAGGGGTGACTGGCAGTCCCTTACCCCTACTGAGGATGAGTCGGTGCTCCTGAAGGCCTTTGGGTCTCAACCGTCCACCTCCTAGGTTACTCCGCTTTTTGATGAATTTATGGACTTGATCGCTCAAAAAACATGGGAGTCTCCTGATTCTATGGAACCAGTCCCTCGGAGGCCCAACAAATTTATCACCTGTCCTCAGGATAAGTCTTTTTCTCACAAAAGGGGTTCCTGTTGATGCCATGGTGGTGGCCACCAAGAAAGAGATGTCAGACACCTCTTCCTCTGTCTATCCTCCTAATAGAGATTCCAGGACAATGGACAGAGATGAGAAACACATCTTTAGCTCTGCGACATTTGCAATGAGCTCGCTTAACTATTTAACCCATTTTACCCATCTTCAACGAGATCTCCTAAAAGAGCTTGGAGATACTCTACAGGGCAACACAGGTGATGCTGTCGCCCAGAAAGTGACGGCACAGCTTAACATCCTTAATTCCATCCTAAACTCGTCCATGAGGCTAATTTCTTATGCAGCCGAGGGATCGAACCGGGCAGCAGGTTCAGCGATAGCTCTGCGGAGACAATCCTGGATGCGCTTATGCTCCTTTGTGGAAGCCTTCATCTTCCTTTGTGAATACCCCATTTGATGGCTCTTCCTTGTTTGAGCCCAAAGTCAAGGAGACACTCACTAGGTGTGAGGAGGAAGGAAAGACTGTTGTAGGAGTCCTTTTTTCCACCCCCACTAGACCATACCCCAAAGGGCAGAGAGATGGAAAAATGTGGTTCTGAATGTCCCAAGGAGCTTTCCAGAACACACGTAGTGAAACCCCCTCCAGGGGCAGAGGAGGGAGGTATAATGGTAGACGCCACCCAGGCATCAGAGGGGGTCCGCAGAACCAGGGTGACAGGGAGCAGTTCCCTGGCAAACCCTATCAGTGCTCCTGAGAGGAGGCCCGACTGTCCTACTCTGGAGACAGTCGGGGATCGCTTAGCTTTATACTCAGATGCCTGGCTAGGAATTACATCAGATTCCTGGGTAAAAAGCATAATCACCAGAGGCTACATCATTCCCTTTTCAGAATTCCCTTCCATTCGGACAAGAATCCCAGACGTTCCACCCAGTCTGTGGAGTCTAGCAGCCGTAGAAATTCAGAGGCTGCTGAAAAAAAAAAAAAAAAGTCATCCAGCCAGTCCCGGCGGACCAAATAGGATCTGGAACTTACTCCAGGTTCTTTTTAGTTCCAAAGAAAACAGGGGACTGGAGGCCCATCTTAGACCTCAGCAATCTCAACTCCTTTGTCAAAAAGGAAAAGTTCCAGATGGTCACGCTTCAGCCGATAATCCCGTTTCTCGAAACGGGCGATTGGATGTCCTCAATGGATCTCAAGGATGCGCACTACCACATAAAAATGGCCAGGCCATCCAGAGATCACTTGCGTTTCTGGCTGGGGACCAGTCACTACCAATTCTGAGCTCTGCCCTTTGGTCTCACCACAGTCCCCAGAGTGTTCACCAAATGCATGGCAGTTGTCACGGCTCACCTGAGACGTTTAGGATTCCGGGTGTTTCCATATCTCGACGACTGGCTCCTCACCGCCATCACCAGGCATCAACTGATTCATGCCAGGGATTACACTATCAGCCTGTCCTCCCAGTTGGGCATAACCTAAAATTTTGAAAAATCTGCTTTATCGCCGTCACAGCATAGTTCCTTTATAGGAGCAGATCTAGACACCACCACTGCCCTGGTCAGATTGCCTCAAGAATGAGTAATCTCTTTAGGAAACCAAGTATCCCTTTTGTTGATGGAAAAGAAAGTCCCTGCATTCCAAGTTCTGAAGCTGTTAGGCACCATGGCAGCGACTCTCTTAGCGGTTCCTCTGGGCTCATGCACATGAGGATACTCCAATGGTTACTCTTCACACAGTGGTCTTATCAACAACTTCCAATGTCACACGAGATTCTGCAGATAAATACTTGCAAAAAAGACCTCCTTTGGTGGCTGAACAGCCACCAAGTTACTGCAGGTCGTCCATTTGTACTCCCCCCTCCCACAGCCACAGTGACCACGGATGCTTCCCTGATTGGGGGGGGGGGGCTGTGTCAGGGAAGAACTGTCCAAGGTACTTGGTCAGAGATGGAATCCAGTTTGCACATCAGTGTCTTGGAAGGTCCCTGGGGCCATTAGCCTAGTAACCTCCAATGATCCTATATTATTTATTGCAGTGTTGGGAGGCGGTTAAACAGATGATGATGAACTGATGTCAGTGACAGGATGTCTTTCTGTGATTTTAAATATCCTAGGTTAAATAATCCTGTCAGCCTGTAGGGAGTAGTGGAAAATAAGACAGGCTTTAGTTGAACCTGTATTTCCTGTCAGGAATGGTCAAGTACATCAGCATTCCCTTTCAGACAGTTAAGTAGAGAATGCTTCTGGAAATATCTGGATAGGTTTTGGAAGGAGTGAAAAGCAGAGCATGGTAAGTACACATATGCAATAGCTGGTGTTTGGTCTTTTGTTTGTTTACCTTTCTACCATGGTAGGTCCTGTTTGATCCAGTAGCTTGGAGCTGAACATCACCCAGCCATCTGACACAATTTCATTGTTGCTCAGAGACCATATCCTGAGAGGATTCTGAGCTTTTTCTTTTTGAATGATTTTGAGGTTCAGTCACTCTATTAATCCTTTTGAAGTAAGGGAGATGTGGAGCCACATCACCAGTTTACGTCATAGTGGTTGATGGTGGTTTTCTGATTCTGCCCCAACATTCCACAATCTTCTCAGGAGAAATCCTCCAGCTGTCGTGTGTGTTATTGAAGCAGAACTGCAAACCTCAGTTTTGTGAGAGCCTTGCCTCATCTATAGCCAGCTTCCCAGGCAGTAGCACCTTCTGTTCTGACCCATTCTCTCCACTGGGGGCACTAATGACAACCATTCTAAGGATCCCATTATTTATTTTCCACGAAGAAAATTAGCAGCATTTCAGTCTTTCAGTTTTTCTGAAAGTCTTTCAGAGACTACCTTCCCTGCCAGGGACTGACATCAGCATACAGGCAAAGAGAAAAGGACAAGGGGAGTGCTAAGTGAAAGACACATTCTGATAAAGTTTTTAGTTCTGTTTGGAACAGAAGCTGCTGTTTCAAGGGAATAATTGGTAGAGAGTATATAATATTGCATGATAACTATAAGAATCAATCAAGAAGAGGTTAGAAAAGATTGGAAATAGAGACTGGAAGGGAAGTTTACAAAGGAGCTCGGCTCCCAAGTGTACAAGATAGATTACCATTTTTGCTTGGGAATGTTTGAATAGGTATTTTTTAACCCAAACATACTTAGGAGAATTTTTCCTCTGGTAGATGATAAATGGTGGAGGAAGTGTGATGGGAAAAAAAGAGGTAGTTGGGAACATGTTTTGGGGGAATTTAGAGAGTTGGCAGATTTTAAGTATTCCCTACAGAATACTTTGTCAGAAATATTGAGAGGGATACATCATTCTAACTAAGGAAACTATTCTTTTGAACTGGGACATAGAATCTGCACTGCCAAGCCATAGTAAGGACTTACCAAGTTTGTTTCTATTAGCTGCCAAAAAATTGTTAGAACATGGAAATCAAAATCTAAACCAATGTATATTGATGTACTGAATATTGTAAAGGAGATGAAGAGCTGGTGGTGGGATCTTTAGAAAAGGGAAGTTACAAATTACATAGGAACAAACCGAGTTTGTGTGAGCAAAACAGAATAATATTCAGGAAGGGTCTGGTTTACGGGAGGGTAGAAACTGAGCAATTTATATAATGTTGCAGTGAATAATTGTTAAAAAGAAAACGTATACTGCATAAAAATAGTGATGAAAAATGTTACTTATGCTTTTTCTTTTCTGTTAATGTGTATGTACCTATGTTATTGTTTAAAATATGATTTAGTATTTGAAGCCATTACTGATGAACAGCATTTGGAAGTTCTCTCTGCTGTTCTTGAAAAGAAGCTGCCTCTCATTTCTACCACATTTTCCTTGTATTCATGTAGCTTTTCTTTGGTTTGTTTCTCTTAGTCATCCAGATGGTTAAAGTTTTGGAAATAAAAGGTATCCTGTTTATTTATTGGCATTCCACACACAAACAAAAGTGAATCTGAAAATACTCCAAAACTGAAAAATGCATGTTTTTCATCATATAATCGCCTCCTTTACAGTACTAGTGTACGATATGTGCTATTTTTTACAATGTTTTGATGGGCTGCAGGCTTACTATTTTGTTTTAAGTTCTAATTTATTGTCCTCATACTACAGTGTGTGTCACTAAGACTGCATCAAAAAGGCAGAACTTTTCTGTGATCCTGCTTTTCCACCATCATATTAATGCTGTGGTCTGCTTGATTTATTTCTGACAACAGTGTCATTTTAGTCTTTTTCAGTATCTGTACTTCTATGTAGGAAACTTTTCTCATATACATTGGGAGGATGATAACGTGGGTGACAAATGAGTCCTATTCAAGACCAGCTGTTGAGTTGGAACCAGGAAGCTGTGACTGAAATCTGTTGTAACTGTAGGATGCGCTGATGTATGCCAGCAGTGAAGGAAGCCATCAGTTTAAGGAAGGAGCTGCTGCATATAGAGCTGACAAAACTGTAAGGCAGTAATTATAGCAATTGCTGGACACAAGTGTGGGGTTGGGAGTTTTTCATAACTGTGGTGAATGGCTTTGGATGGCATCAAACAGGCTCCAATTAATGTTATAGAAGCTATAGGAGAAGGTAGTACATTGTCAAGATTGCGGTCACTAAGAATGGAAAAATGCTGACCTTGAATTGAGAACATTGTCAAGATGTGGAAGGAACACTTGGAAGAACTATTGAATGTGGTAGACATGCCCATCTATTAAATGGCAGTGAACAAAGCAGCCGGTTGAGATTAATTTTCCAAAGGTTAGGTCATTTCATTGATAAAACATCTCTGGGGCAAGGATGCATGAATGAATGAGGTTGAACTATAAATTTTGAAGGCAGTGGAAATCATTGGGGTGTTATGGGTAACATGTTTTTTCATTGTTGCACTGAATGGTGAAATAATATCTGTGGATTTGCAAACTAGTATAGTGTTTCACCATTTATAAAGAGGGTTTTAGGAAGTGGTATTACAGCTAATGGGTCATGCTCCCTAATCTTTTTGGGAAAATGTGCTTCATGATGCTGGAAACTAGGCTGTTCAATTGTGAAGTCTTTGTGTCCGGATGAGTAGTGTGGATTCTGTCCTGGTCATGGAACAGTGACCAACTGTACAACTTTCACAAATGTTGAAGGACCATGGTCGTTTGACATTGCTTTTCTACACATAATGGAGGCCTGGATGAGGCATGTGACTGTATATCCAAGAATACCCTGTGGGATTTTCTACAAGAGTATGGTGGTCACAGTGCACCCACTGTTGCAAGCCATTTGGAAAGGAAGATTTGTGCCCACATTCTCTGCATTAAGCCATGTGTATTCAAGCTGTGCAGAGGACTTTGTCAAGGATATGTATTGCATTTTCCCTCCTTTTTTCTTATTTTCATGGGCAGGATATTAAGGTGAATCCATAGTCTGCAGTCTGTTTTGGAAATGTAAGAGGTTGTACTTCTATTGCCTGCATTAGAGCAGTGTCCCAATAGGCTCAGGTGACTGCAATTTACTGCATGCATTAGATCAGTTAGTTGCTGATTGTAAAGCAGATGGGATGAAAAATCATCTTCAAACCAGATGTCATGATTCTAGCCCAGAAAACCGTGGATTACTTTCTGTAAATTAGGAAAGATAAAAAACTGCCTGTAGTAAAGGAGTGGGTCTTAATGAGTGATGGTAGAAAGATTGTTAAATAATGCAGGGCTTGTGCAGGGACAGTGGTGGTAAAGTGGGACGAGAATTATACAGGAATATACATGTTACCAGTCAGCTTGTCTTTGTCCTGTTCTGATGTCATGAATTTTGAGTGGTGACCAGATGACCTTTTTAATATGAATGGGAGAAATTGTGTTCTGCTGCAGAAGAGTTGTACGTCTGTGACAGGTTGAGGAGCTTGTCAGGCACTGCCTTGTGATTACACCCTCAGTTTTATTTGTGTTTTCCACAGTAGCTGTACAAGCACAGTCCACTAGAAGGAGGCCTTATAGCACATAGAGGGGCATGTTGTCGGAGTGGTAGCTCTTGGCTTACCTTGGGATTCCATAAAATGAACTCAAGATGCTTTCTGAGGATTGTGAAGTCTTGTTTATCTTGCTTACGTTGCTACCAGCATGACCATCAGCAAAACAAGATGTTCAAACAATGGATTTCTGTGTCTTTTTTGTTAGTGGTAGTCTTTTGAGCAGTAATTCACTGTTAGGCATGAAAACAAAGCTACTTTCAGACTCAGAACTGTAGAAGTTCATTGTGCTTTCCATATTTCAGTAATAACATTGTGAGATTTCCTGCTTTGGAAGTCCTCAGCTGGCCCGAATACCAGACATTTCCACCTCCCTTTTGCCCAGCTGATAACCTCTCAACCGACATCCGGAAATCAGGGTATAAAAGTCATTGGTCGGCACCATTTCTTCATTGTTTCTTGTCGGAGCCCAATACAGACTTTGTGTAGTTTGTTGGTCAGTCCAAAGGCAGAGAGAGAACTGCTAAAGCTTAGTACCCTGTGGGGAATTCATTTAGTATTGCAGTCTGCTTTGTTTCTTGTCAGATGTCAGTTGCTAAGATTAATATTTGCTTAGAGTATTGAAAGTAAATCCCTGATTGGGAACGGTCTTTTCTGCTGGGCATAGAGCACAAGTAAACTTGCGACAGGCAAAATGTGCTTATTTCAATTCTAGGACTACTAAGAACAGGAGTGAGTCACCAGAGATACTTTTAGCACTGCGTGGGTACTATCGACTGCTACTGTAGTGATTATCTGCAATGCAGACCTGGATCACTCACATTCTTACTATGGTGATTATCTGCTATGTAGACCTGGATCACTGACATTCTACAGGTATGGGTCACAGCACTTTTATTCTGTTGTAGCCAACCCTGTTACTGTAAACTTAGTTGTACTAAGCTGTTAATGGTTTTTGTACTCCTATTTCATGATGGTCCATGTTCATGCTCAGGTGCACTTTAAAGATATTGTGGCACTTTAGGTGTTACTACAAACTGCTAGGACAGTTCCATGTTGGTAGCTGACATAGCCATAAGTTATTTGCTAGCACTATGGCAGGTAGTGACAACCATGGAAAGTGTTGTGGACATAGATGTTTGTCCTCATCTTTATGGAAGTGTGTAAAAGGGAAGACTGGTACTTAGCACACAACCACACAAGGAAAAAAACAGTCATGCGTGCGCGCACACACATGCTCTTAACCTTTGTGTTATAGGTTCATAGGAGGTTATTAGGCTAATGGACTTTGAGCCCTTACAAGCCTAGCTATATTTATCCTGAGATGCCCCATTTGTCAGTGGTTAGTTGAGTGAAGTTCGCAGAGGTAATACAGACTTCTTCTGTCAGACAGGCATCTTTATTTTCTATATCCTTAAGATTATCCCTGTTAATATCCTTGTTCCCCCCAAACACACACAAATGTGTACTTATTTAACCTTCTTGTGCAAATATTGCACTTATTTTATGTATACAATTATGCAGTTTCTCATTCCATGCATGCAGTGCCATAAATTTACAGTTTCATATATATATATATATATATATATATATATATATATAAATATATGTGTATGTATATATATATATATATATATATATATATATATATGTTTCTTGAGTTTTTCTCTTTGGTCCTACTCTGAAAATGGGCTTCTGTTTAAAAAACACCATCCGGGTAAGTATCTTGGTAAACAAATGAAATAAAAGAATGAATGATTTAATAAAAACACTGAAGAGTCTGAGACTTCTAGGTTACTATCATACTGCTTCAAGGCGTACCCCCATCAAGACCCACCCCACTCACAAATGTCCCATTTAAGAAAAAGGCATTCCATGGGCTACAGTGGCATATCATTCACACCTGCACATACAACGCAGCACTGCTCTCTTGTGGACAAAATCCCCAGTCTTCACAAAGTCAACTGCAATGTGTCTGAATGCTATGACTCTAGGAAAGAGGTGTGACTTTTGCCCGGATTGTGTCTGTCCAGAAGGCCATGCTAACAGTATGTTAGGGGAGGGTAGATGTCCTACACGGTTTCTTATAGCTCTCTATATACTGTGTGTGTTTGTGTCTGTGTCCGTCTGTCTGCTGTGTATGTATGTGTGTGTGTGTGTGTGTGTGTGTGTGTGTATGTATGTATATGTATGTATATATATATATATATATATATTTTTTTTTTTTTTTTTTTTTTTTTTTACACACACAAACATATACATGTATATATGCATAACCAAATAAAACAAAATAAGATGTCCAAAGCAAGTAGTGGTCACACCATAAGCTCCACATATAAAATGATAACAAAGATGTACGTCCACAATGTTTATTAAAAGTTAAGCGCTTTCTTCCCCTGTTAATATGGGGACTTCATCAGTACTAAATTCCCCTCACAAGTCAACCCTCTTTATACACAAATTAATAATTGAATAATTGATAATGGGAAGAAAGCGCTTAACTTTTAATAAACATTGTGGACATACATCTTTGTTATCGTTTTATGTGTGGAGCTTATGGTGTGACCACTACTTGCTTTGGACATCTTATTTTGTTTTATTCAGTTACATTTGGATGCCCAGCAAACATTTTTTTGGACCAGATATATGCATAACCAGTAAAACTGATCTGTGTTCAAAATATCAGCATTTACAATATTGAGACAAAGTCTAAAACATAAAATATCAACAAATTTGATAATATAGCAGAGAAGGGTATATGCCCTTTTCCTTCTATTGCGTCACGTCAGTTAGCATAAATAAGCAGCAATGGATGTGGGGGAACAGGACTCCTGCAAAAACTTTGGGTTTAGGTATGCTCATTTCGTGTTTAGATTTTTTTTTTTTGTTATTACAATCATAAATAGATCAATTAAAAAAAAAAAATATATATATATATATATATATATATATATATATATGCGTAAATTGAGTTAATGATCATATCGACAGTTTAGATATTTGTTAATATGTTGACTATTGATATTACGATCACTGGATCAATTTCAGCGTGTGTGTGTATATGTGTGTACACACACACACACACACACACATATATATATATATGTGTGTGTGTGTGTGTGTGTGTGTGTGTGTGTGTGTGTGTGTGTGTATATATGAGAGTATATACAGAGGATATAAAAAGTTTCCAAATCCCTGTTAAAATGCCAGATTTTTGTGATATAAAAAATGAGACCACAATATATCATTTCAAAACTTTTCCCACCTTTAATGTGACCTATAACCTGTACAGTTCAGTTGAAAAACAAATCTGTTAGGGGAAAAAATATAAAAAAATAAAAAAAACGTGCAATACGCTGGTTGTGTAAATGTGCACACCCTTAAACTAAAACTTTGTTGAAGCACCTTTTGATTTAATTACAGCATTCGGTCTTCTTGGGTAGGAGTCTATCAGCATGGCACCTCTTGACATGGCAGTATTTGCCCAGTCTTCCTTGCAAAAGCGCTCAGATTGCGAGGGCATCTCTTCTGCACAACCCTCTTCATGTCACCCCATAGATTTTCCATTGAATTTAGGTCTGGGCTTTGGCTGGGCCATTCCAAAACTTTAATTTTCTTCTGGTGAAGCCATTCTTTTGTTGATTTGGATGTATGCTTGGAGTCATTGTCATGTTGAAGGGTGAAATTCCTCCTCATCAACTTTCTATCAAATGCCTGAAGGTTTTGGGCCACAAGTGACTGGTATTTGGAACTATTCATAATTCCCTCCACCTCGTCTAAAGCCCTAGTTCCAGCTGAAGACAAGCAACCCCAAAGCATGATACTGCCACCACCATGCTTCACTGTGAGGATGGTGTTCTTTTGGTGATGTGAAGTGTTGTTTTTGTGTGAAATGTACCTTTTGGAATTGTGGCCAAAAAGTTCAACCTTGGTCTCAGACCATAATACATTTTCCCCCATGCTTTTGGGAGACTTGATGTATTGTTTTGCAAATTTTAGCCGGGCCTGAATGTTTTTTCTGTGTAAGAAAAGGCTTCCATCTTGCAACCCTACCCCGTAGCCCAGACATATGGAGAATACGGGGAGATTGTTGTCACATGTAGTACACAACCAGTACTTGCCAGAAATTCCTACAGCTCCTTCAGTGTTGTTGTAGGTCTCTTGGCAGACTCCCTGATCAGTTTTTGTCTTGTCTTTTCATCAATTTTGGAGGGACATCCATTTCCTTGCAATGTCACTGTTGCCCCATATTTTCTCCACTTTTTGATGACTGTCTTCACTGTGTTCCATGGTATATCTAATGCTGTGGAAATTTTTTTGTACCCTTCTCCTGACTGATGCCTTTCAACATTGAGATCCCTTTGATGCTTTGCAAGCTCTCTGTGAACCATGGCTTTTGCTGTAGCAGGCAACTGAGTAAATGTCAGGAAAGTCCTACTAGGACAGCTGAACTTTATTTGGGGTTAATCAGAGTCTCTAATTGATGGCAGGTGTGTACCCAACAAGACTGAATGCTGTAATTAAATCAAAAAGTGCTTCAACAAAGTATTAGTTTGAGTGTGTGCATACACAACAAAGTATTAGTTTAAGGGTGTGCACACCTATGCAACCAGCATATTGTACAATGTTCTTCGTGTTTCACTGTTGCAGTCATCACGCTTGGGTTATCTGCCTGCGGGTAGCCCTCAGTCGGCCCGAATACCAGAGACTTGGTATTTCTGCGTCAGTTGCTGTTGCTCCAGGTCTGACGTCAGGTCGTCAGTGGTATAAACACAGGCAGCCGACACCATTATATCAGTCTTTCTTGCCGAGGAGCCCAAAGCAGAAGCAGTTCGCACGAGTGCTGCTTGGCCGCTACCCGAGTTTTTGTTTTCGAATTGAATTATCCTGAAGTCTTTTAAAGCTAAGCACCCTGTTGGTGATCTTTTTTCTTGCTCTAACCAATGTCAGAAAAAGTTAACAATTGTCTTGCCTGTGGAAAGCAAGTACCACACTGAGATTACCATTCTTACTGCGTCACCTGTTTACGCTCAGACCACGACATACCTCGCTGTCGGTTTTGTGCCTTGTTCAATGCCCAAACTATTTGTCATCTGGCCCTTATTGTCACTAAATGCTTTTGTTTTCGATCTCCATATTCCGAAATGGCTTCAGTAAGCTATCTGACGACCAATCTTCGGAAAAAACATAAGGATAAAGACAGACAGACCACAGAGGTCCAAAACTGCCAACGATGCTTCCATTAAGCTAGTTGCCAGTTCACTGGTACTCAGTGAGGTGCTTTCGCAGCCCCTGATGCCTGCTTTGATGAATTCGCAGGCCTCTACCGAGACCCATTCGGAGTCCGGTTTGCCACAGGACTCTTCTTCGAGTACGGAACTTGCAGGATGTCTCTACCTTGGATGGATCCGGAGCTTCTGAGCAGTCACTGGCTTCTGAAGAAGTTTTTCGTACTACCGATGTTTAACACAAACCGATGACTTCTTTCACGTCTTCAGCTCTGTCTAAAACTACCGAGTTTCTAAGGCCAAAAGTACGCACTATGCCTAAAAAAACGACCAAAGCTCATGCACCTGCTTCCTTGCCACAACATCAAATGCTTAAAATGGCAGAAGACCTTATTATGTTGATTAGGGGAAGTCAGCCTTCTTCCCCTGCTAAGAGAAAAAGAAATCTGTCCCCAGCAGCTTCAACAGACCAAGAGTCCGACACTGAGGTATCAGATTATGAACACATGCCCTTGTCTGCTTATGAGGATTCAGATGCAGAGGAATCCATTCCCTCTGCTTCTCCTTCAGAGGATTTTTCCTTTGGTGAAACCGTGCATACTTTGAGAGCATTTCCACTGGGAATGCCAAGACTATCCTCAGTCCAAAACAAGACTCAAGAGAATTTCTAGATTTGCCACAACATAGGCCTTTAGCAATACCCCCAGTCCTGGATGTTGTGGATGATGTCTTTATGGAAACCAGTTTAACTCCTGATACTTAACCCCCTGCTCTTAGGAAACCTGACAGTACTACAAAGTACCTGACTCTCACAAATTCCTTTTCAAAAATCCTACTGCTGTCCCAGAGGTCATCTCCCAGGGGCCTAAAGGTATCAAAGCAAGTACAGCTAAGAATCCCACCCCTTCGGACAGGGATTCCAGAGCTTTAGACAGATGGAGTAAGAAAGTATATACCTTTGCAACTCTCGCCATTAGGGCTTTGAATTGTCAGTTTCACAAGCTGAAGTACCAACAACATATTATGGAACTTATTAAACAAAAAATAGCTACCTTTACAGACTGTGCAGAAAATAAAGAATTACAAGAGCTTATGCATTCTGCAAGCCAAGTCAGCAAGCATACATTGCAGTGTAGCTTTGACGCCCTAGAAGCATCTTGCAGGGCAGCAGTCACTGGTTCTGTACTGAGAAGGCATGCTTGGCTTAAGGAGCAGACCTTGCCTAACCATGTCAAATCAAAATTATTAGACGCTCCTTTGAACAAGGACAATCTGTTTGGTACCAAAGCAGAAGAGGTTCTTAAAAAGATGAAAGAAAAAGCTAAATTTATGCAGACAGTCAAAGAATTCTTGCAAGTGCAGCCTCCTAGATTCTCAGTAAGCATTGCCCCTCGAAACATTGGTCCTTTCCAGCCCCCTCAAGGCTATCTCAAACTAGACCCAGGGGAAACAGAGCCCCCAGACTACAGTCTCACGGTATGCAGAGATCTAAGCAATAGAGTGCCTCCACCTCAAAAGCAGGAACTGCTAAGCCACCCCCTTATGGAACGAATTCCCAATGACTTCTCAACTCCACTTCCCACCTCTGCCCAGCTGCTTGTGCCCCTAGGAGGAAAACTTGCCCTTCGTGCAAAAAACTGGACTTCCATCACCAAAGACTGATGGGTCTTCAGCATTATATCCTAGGGGTACAAATTTTACTTCCACTCTCTGCCAACCCCAAAAGGGTTCCCAGACCTTCCTCCAAACCAGTGGGCAGAGGCATAAAACCAAGTTCAGTCCTTGCTCTCTATAAGGGCAATTCAGACTGTTCATGCAGAACAGATAGGTCAAGGATTCTATTCCAGACTTTTCCTGGTACCCAGAAAAGAGGACACTTAGCACTCAATCCTAGATCTTTCAATTCTAAACACCTTCCTGGTGGTACCAAAATTCAAAATGCTCACCCTGCAGCAGCTTCTCCCTATGCTAGCGAAAGATGCCTGGTTAGTCACCCTAGACTTAAAAGAAGCCTATCTGCACATCCCTATAAGGAACTCATGCAGGAAATATCTACGTTTCAGGGCAGGTTCTATGCATTATCAGTTCTCTGCACTTCCCTTTGGCTTATCCACTGTTCCCAGAGTTCACAAAATGCCTGGCTCCAGCCATTGCTTACTGCAGGCAGAGAAATATTCAAATGTACCCGTACTTGGACAACTGCCTTGTTCAGGCAGGCAGTCAGGAAATGCTGGTGCAGCATCTGACATTTGTAAAAAACCTTCTAACCTCCCTGGGGTACACCATCAATGAAAACAAATCAAAACTAGTCCCCAATCAAAAGATTGTATTCCTGGGAGCAAGCTTGGACACAGCATCCCAGATGGCATTCCTCACTCCAGAAAAACAAGCCTATCTGACAGACTACTTTACTCAAATGGCCACCAGAACCCAACTATCCGCAAGGAAAATCCTTCAGGCCCTAGGGTTCGTAGCCTCATGCATCCTACTAATTCCATATCCCAGACTGCATATGAGGAAATTTCAATGGTACTTAAAAAGTCTTTGTTGCCAACATTCTCATGACCTGGAAACCATCATTCCTATCCTACCCTGTCTAAGGACAGAGTTTCTTTGGTGGGCAGCAGCATGCAACCACAACAAGGGACTGCCCTTTACTCAACTCTATGCCACCCAGACCCTAACCACAGATGCATCAGTTGGGGGGGGGACACACATGGAAGGCAAGTGCATTCAGGGCCACTGGAGCCCAAGTCAAATTCATCTGTACATCGACCAAAAAGAGATGCTAGCTGTGCAGCACACTCTTAACAGCTTTCAGATCCCTACTCTAACCAGGACACCTGGAAATAAAAACAGACAACACCACAGTTATGTGGTACATCAACAAGCAGGGGAGAACCCACTCTTACCCACTCTGCAGGCTAGCCATGCCCCTGTGGAACATGGCCTTGGACATGCAGATCCATCTGCAAGCTCAATTCCTGACAGACAAACAAAACTCACTGGCAGAAGACTTATGCAGAAATCTCCTAGACCCACATGAGTGGCTATTAGAGCCCAGCAACTTCAACCTTCTGATTCAGAAATGGATGACCCCAGAGGTGGAGTTCTTTGCCTCCCCCTGCAATCACCAGCTCAGCAAATTCTGCACCAGGACACCTCACAGCAGGGCCTGGAAAGTGGATGCCCTGTCCTTACAGTGGGTAAATCTCTCAATCTATGCCTTTCCCTCTCTGCCCTTCTCTCAAGATAAGACAGGACAGATCAAGGACAATTCTGATTGCCCCGGACTGGCCACGCCAGCACTGGTAACCACACCTGCACAGCCCATCACTGGTGCCACCCTGGCACCTACACCAGAACCCAATCCTGCTCTCTCAGCAGGGGGGACAGATCTTGCATCCGCAACTGCAAACCCTAAATCTTGCAGCCTGGCTTATTACTTGAATTCTTCCCCAGTAGCCAGCCTAAGCAAGCAGGTGCTGGACATCATTCTTGAAGCCAGAAGACCCAGTACAAGGAAATCCTATGCTGATAAGTGGAAAGGATACTGCTCCTGGATTCAGTCTAAAGGAGAGGACACAACTCTGTCCTCCCTGCCTCTAATCCTGGATTACTTAGCAGGTCTACTCCACAGAGGCCTATCCTTTTCATCCATTAAGATCTGTGCCTTTGCCGTCTCATCTCATTACAACTCTGAGCCGCCCCTATTCTCTCACCCTTTCATCAAGCAGTTCCTGAGGGGGGGGGGCAAACAACTTATAGCCACAAAGGAGAGCACCCACCCCTGCTTGGGACCTTAACTTTGTACTGGAAAAGCTCACACTGCCCCTTTTTGAGCCTGCAGCGTCAGCAGACTTAAAATTTCTCTCTTGGAAAACAGCATTGCTCCTGGCCATCACCTCAGCAAGAAGAGTGTCTGAGCTACAAGCACTTATGGCAATGGAACCCTTCATTATCTTTCCTGCTGACAGGGTTTCCCTCAGGACTAATCCTTCCTTTATGCCCAAAATGGTGTCCAGCGTGGGTCTCAACCAATCAGTACATTTGCCAACCTTCTTCCCTAATCCTCAAAATAAAGGGAAAGGATCCTGCACTCCTTGGACGTGCACAGACAGCTCCGATTCTACCTGGATAGGACTAAGGCCTTCAGGAAATCTGACCAGTTACTACTCAGTTTTGCACCAGGGGCAGAGGGCAAGGCCATTTTAAAACAGACAATTTCCAAATGCATAACACACTGTATCCATTTATGCTACAAACACCATGGGAAACCAACCACTCAGGGGGTCAGAACACATTCCACTAGGGCAACTTCTACTTCTATATCATTCCTCAGGAGTGTCCCTTCCAGGGACATTCTGGAGGCAGCTACCTGGAGTTCTGTACACACATTCACCAAGCATTACCAATTGCCTATATTTTCCAAATCCTGGGAGGGTTTTGCAGCTGGCAGTCCTGCAGGGCATACTAGCTAGCCCAAACACTTATTGACTGTCTCCACCCTTTCTACCACTTTGGGAATCAACCCAAGTGTGATGATTGCAACAGTGAAACACGAAGAACATAGTACAGTTGTGCACACTTACCATAAATGTAGATGTTCGAGTGTATTCACTGTTGCAGTCTTGGTTTCCTACCCCCAGCCCCCTTCTCTCTCTCTCTCCTCTCTGTGTATAATACAGGGGTATTGGTATGGGTATTTACTTTTTACTGGTGGAGATTTTTCCACCATAGCTTAGCTCCCTATTGGGGGGCTTCTGACATTTGGGGCAAGAAAAACTGATGTAGTGGCGTCGGCTGCCTGTGTATATACCCGATGACCTGACGTCAGACCTGGAGCAACAGCAACTGACGCAGAAATACTAAGTCTCTGGTATTCGTGCCGACTGAGGGCTACCTGCAGGTAGATAACCCAAGTGTGATGTCTGCAGCAGTGAATACTCTCGAACATCTACATTTATGGTAAGTGTACACAACTGTACTTTATTTTTTATATTTTTTTCACCTAACAGATTTGTTTGTTTT
The DNA here is from genome assembly GCF_019279795.1 of Protopterus annectens. Lineage (NCBI taxonomy): Eukaryota > Metazoa > Chordata > Ceratodontiformes > Protopteridae > Protopterus > Protopterus annectens. Next base: position 476,997,292 of record NC_056748.1, read on the forward strand.
TCAATTGAATTGTACAGGTTATATGTCACATTAAAGGTGGGAAAAGTTTTGAAATGATTTATTGTGGTCTGATTTTTTTTATAGCACAAAAACCTGGCATTTTAACAGGGGTGTGTAAACATTTTATATCCACTGTATATATGAATGTATGTATGTATGAGTATATGTATACATATATATGGGATCTGTGAATTTAATCAAATGTCATTCTGGTTGACATTTTAGTCAGTAGAAATTGGTCGACTGTGTAGATGGTCAAAAGGTGTCAATGATTGCACAGTTTTTGTGATCAGAGGGTATGTCCTATCCCTGATATAGTGCAATCTTGGAGTTAGTCTATTTAATAAGCAGGGCGTAGGGAGGGGGATTGCTGCCTGAAAAAATTTTTTTTTTTAATTCTGCGTGCACTGAGATTGTTTGGCGCATGCCTAGTAATGTGTTAATGTGCATTTTGACATTTTGTGGTCAATGTTATGAACGTTGGCATTTGGGTGTTTTGGTTGTCAGTAGACTCATATATAGCTATTTGAATTTTTTAAGTGGGGTAGAGCACTGATCTCTCTAAACCAGTTTCAGTCTCAGCGTGGGGAAATACAGAAAAAAAATTAAATGAGAAGCCTAGAACTGTAATACTTTGTGATTAAAAGAAGGAATCAATACTTTGAGATGAAGTCATACACTTTGTAGAATAATTTATGATAGTATGGAGAAAACGATTCAGCATATTTACAAGATCAGTAAAAAGGGTGACAATGGAAGGTTATAGTGAGAGCTAAATAACACTGCTGTCAGTCCACTGGTAAGGAGATGAAACAGGAGTGCAATAGTTTTTGTTAGGGTACTTGACTCATGGGAGGCAGTTGCATTTGGTTTTAGAAGGAATGATTTTAGTTAGGCATGCATGTTATAGAGTATTACAGTATGCAGTATTGTCTTTGAGATGAGGAGGAGGTAATTCCCAGAGCTTAGGAAAAACAGTAAAGAAACTATTACTATATATGCATATAAGTAATATTTTCCTAAAGCACTGTATGTCCTAATGCTCCAGTCTAGGCAGAGTGAGTGGGGCACCAACATTCTCTACTTTCTTCTGTTACTTTACAGACATGGCTAGAGGCATTTCATTGAATTGTGTGCCTCTCTGGCCGTGCTTACTGAATGGGTTACTTTGCATATATGGTAATGAGGGTGATTAGATAAGGGTTTCCTTCCCATTGGCGGGTGATATTAGCCATCAGTTTGTAGGGTACAGTGCCAAGTATGGTTGTGGCAGTAATGTGCTTCTGTGAACTATGTATGATGGTGGGACATACCTTTGCATCCCTTTGTTAATGCTTAATGTTTAGTGCAGTGTCTTGTCTCATAATGGTGATACAGTTGCTCAACCATTATACGTCAAGCAGAATATCAGTGGTATTTTGCTCCTGTTGTCTCTGAGATTAGTCTGCAGTTGGTCAGCCATAAGTTTTGGCAGCCTATTCAGCTTGCATTACACAATTCACATATTTCTGAAATATAGAATATACTATGAGTTTCCATTTTTATACCTATTGTATACTGTGATTGCCATAATTACTTAGAAGTGTATGTCCATACTCCATTTCACAAAGAGCCCTTTCATGAGTCCAGGATTGTGCACCTACCCTGTGTAATTGCAGGCAATATTTATAAATCCTTTTTAACATTTCTTGTGCAAGCAGAATCCATTCAGTTCTCCCATGCTGGGGTTCTTCTCCTTCGTGCACCCCTTAAATATTGTAATCGTCATCGAGGTCTCTGTACAGTGGGTTAAAATATGTTTATTCTGTGTAATGATTACATGTCATCACATTAGAAGTATAATACTGACATTGCAATATCTCAAAATTTGGACGTAAAACAAACAACCCAATGCATTAAACACTTTCCTAGAATACAATCCGTACTGTTTTTTGTAACAAATGTAACTAAACATTAACACAGACCAGACCACCATCCCATTAACTTGTATGATCATTCCATTTTAAATTATGCATATATTTCTTAGGCTGCATTTAACAAGTCACAGAGTTCAGTTTTTGTACAGCTAAGTATCAGTAATGCAACATCTACTTAACTTTCTTTGACTGTTATCTCCGTTGCACAACAGGATAACTCCCATTACTGACTTCAGCTTTTAGTGTCACTTGTGATTGCTTAGTATCCATCTGGGTAACGGTCTCTCTAAATCTTTTAGTATCATTTTCAGCACATTAGCATTCCAGTTGCTGAAAAGGTATCCTGCTGTTAGGCAGCAGTTATCCAGCTGGAATTCTCACTGATAAAGCCATTCTCTTAGCTACTGTCCTCCATACCTGATCTGTAGTAGCTGCAAGCAGAAGAAGAGTTATCTACTTTGGGTCAGATGCTTTCTGCACTGCTGTTGAAATACTGTTTAGCCAGCTTTCCTACATTCCTCATATCTTATAAAGTACTGCACTTCATTTCTTTGGTGCTGATGTCCTTCAAGAATGCAACTGCAGTCATAACATGTGGGTTGTCCTGCCTCAGGCAGCCCTCGGTCGGCCAGATTCCAAAGTCTGGGTCCGACGTCGGCTGATGTCGCATTTCTCTCTGACATCAGAGCGGCTGGAGTACATAAGCATCAGCCGACGCCATTTTCTTCAGTCTTTCTTGCCGCGCGGTGCCCGAAGCAGAAGCAGTTCGCAAGTGCCGGTCGGTCAGCTCCTGTATTCTACGATACCGAAGTCATCAAAAAAGCTAAGTACCCCGTTGGGGACTTTTTCTTGCCTCAGCCGATATCAGAAATTACTGAAAAAGTTAACAATGGTCTTTCTTGTGGTAAACAAATACCTCATAAGGATTTCTACTCTTACTGTCTCCCTTGCCTGGGCCCAGACTACGACGTCTCGGCCTGTGTAGCCTGTGCTTGCTTCAACAAGCGCACTCTCAGGCGCCGGGCGGAGTTCGCTGAAGATTTTTTCGGCGATAATTTTGCTTACACCATGCCGTTGGATCTTCCGACATCGCAAACACCCAAAAAGCGAAAAGACCGGGACCGACATCCTCGGCCCGCGTCTACCACCGACTCCGCGCCAAAACCTAGCGCGAGTGCTCCGGTTCCCTCTGAGACGGTCTCTCCACCGCTCCGAACCGAAGACACCGCATTACCGACGACTCCGATTCCAGACATTACTCCGACGCCAGTCATAGATTTTCCTCCGGATACCGAAACCGAGGAAATGCCCGAGACCATTGCTGTAGACAAGGTCACTCCTGCACGTGGAGCTGCCAGGCCCCCTATGGCCATGTCTATTAAGGCCTACACTAGGGCTAAGGCAGCCAGCAAGACAAAGCATCTTACTTCTAAATCCTTACCTCAGCTGACTCCAGAGACACAAATTATGTCCATGGCTGCTGATTTGATTTCCATGATTAGAGGTTCACAGGCCCATCCTGATAAAAGGCCCCGGGTTGAACCCTCTGACCCTACTCCTTCAGATGAAGATTCTGAGGGCTCTGTACACTCTGATAGCCAGGAAGAGCTCTTCCAGACCTATGAGGACTCGGATGCAGAAGATTCCATCCCCTCGGCCTCCCCTCCTGAGGATATTTCTTTTGGGGAAGTTCTGCACACCATGAGGGAACATTTCAAGTGGCAAGGTCAGGAATATTCTGATTCTAGGAAACGTCTTAGGACTTTCCTTAAGAAGCCTCAGCACAGGCCCTTAGCTATTCCTCCTGTACTTGATGTTCTGGATGATTTGTACTCTGACTCTAGTGCTACCCCTGATTCTCTTCCTCCTGCTCCAGCCAAGCCAGACAGGTATTACAGGGTCCCTGAAACTCATTCCCATTTATTCAGGGCCCACACTGCTGATTTGGAAACTATTTCACAGGGGCCTAAAGGAGTTTCGGCCTCCACCTCAAAAAAATCCTTTGCCCTCCAACAGGGAAGCAAGGTCATTAGAGAGATGGGGCAAAAAGGTTTACACATCCACTACCTTATCTATGAGAGCTTTAAATTGCCTTTTCCATATGTTACAATATCAGGATTATCTGTTAGAAGATTTACAAAAAACATTAGCCACTCCTGATCCTTTAGACAGGAAGACTTTGCAGGAAGCTGTACATAACACTCAGCAAGTAAGCAATCACTTCCTGCAGTGTGGATATGATGCACTGGAAGCTTCATGTAGGGCAGCTATGACAGGGGCGGTCATTTGTAGACATGTTTGGTTAAAAGATCAACCTCTACCTGATCATGTAAAAGCAAAACTTCTGGATGCACCTTTGGAAAAGAACAAGCTTTTTTGTACAAATGCTAAGGATGTGTTAAAGACCATCGAAGAAAAAGCAAAATCAGTGCAGAGTGTGAAGGATTTCCTCCAGGTTCAACCCCCCAGATTCAGTAGGAATTGGCCTTCAAAAAACTGGTCCTTTCCTAATCCAGAAAAGTTTCAAAGGGGTAAGAACAGACGTGGCCGAGGAAGAGGCCAATACAGAGGCCCTTACAGGAGACGACAATGGCAGCCAGGAAACCAAAGAAGTGACGCAGGGGTTTCACCTGCCCCACAACCACAATCTCAATGACTTAAAACAAGGCATGCCAAACCTGCCACAAAATCAGAGGGCGGAGGCTATCAAGCAAATCACTCTGCTGACTCGGATGAAAGCAATACAAAGAGTTCCACAACAAGAACAAGGCCAGGGGTTTTACTCAAGACTGTTCCTTGTTCCAAGAAAAGAATCTCAATGGAGACCCATACTGGACTTGTCCGCATTAAACACCTTTCTCATAGTACCAAAGTTCAAAATGCTGACTCTACAGCAACTCCTTCCCATGCTGGGCAAGGGGTCGTGGCTGATTACTCTGGACCTCAAAGAGGCATACCTGCATGTCCCTATCAGACACAGCTGCAGAAGATACCTCAGATTTCTTGCAGGGCCAGAGCATTATCAATTCTCAGCATTGCCATTTGGCTTATCTAGTGCGTACACAGTATTTACAAAATGCCTGGCTTCAGTAATTGCTCATTGCAGGCTCCAGGGAATACAAATTTACCCGTACCTGGATGACTGCCTCATACAAGCGGACGACAAATTGATGTTGACAAAAAACCTGGATTATGTCATATGATTACTTCAAGCTCTGGGATACACAGTCAACTTCCAAAAGTCAAGACTGCAGCCATCCCAGCAAATAATCTTCTTAGGAGCCAAACTAGACACAGCCTCTCAGATGGCTTACCTGACAGAAGACAAGCAAGAGAAGTTAACTCATTACTTCAAAGGTTTAGCAAAACTCACCCAGATGACTGCAAGGAGATTCCTACAGGCCCTGGGTTACATGGCATCCTGTATTCTCCTCGTTCCATTAGCAAGACTACACATGAGAAAGCTTCAATGGTACCTAAAAAGCATTTGGTCTCAACACAGCAACAACTTGGAGACAATCATACCACTCATTCCATGCCTACAAAAGGAATTCCTATGGTGGGCCTCGGTGAGCCAGGCAAACACAGGGATGTCATTCAAAAAAACCACAGATAACGCAGACCATGACTACAGACGCCTCAGACCTTGGAGGGGGGGCGCACATGGAAGGCAGGTGTATACAAGGACAATGGTCTCCAAAGGAAACACATCTGCATATAAACCAAAAGGAAATGCTGGCAGTAATGCATGCCATCGAGGCCTTTCAACACCAACTCCAGCAAGGCCATTTAATGATAAGGACAAGACAACACCACTGTGATGTGGTACATAAACAAGCAAGGGGGCACCCACTCTTACCCCCTTTGCAGACTGACAATGCAGCTTTGGGAGAAATCACTGAGCCTAAACATCCAGTTACAATCTCAGTTTGTTCCAGGAAAAGACAATGTGTTGGCGGACAGCCTAAGCAGGAATTTCACAGATCCACATGAGTGGAGGTTACATCCGAAGGCCTTCAGACAACTCACTTCGACATGGGGCAAGCCAGAAGTGGACCTATTTGCCTCTCACCTCAACCATCTTCTACCAAAATTCTGCACAAGGACATACCATCCAAAAGCTTGGAAAATAGATGCCCTCTCATTCAACTGGAACTCCCTAGCAATCTATGCATTTCCACATCTGCCACTGATGACCTCAGTATTACTAAAGATCAAAGCAGAGAAACCCAAGGGAATCATAATAGCTCCGAACTGGCCAAGACAACACTGGTACCCACTACTACGGAGCATATGTCACACCAGGAGGTGGGCCTTTCCCCAGTGGCCTCTACTTTTGACTCAACACAATTTCGAAACACTGCATCCAAATCTTCAGACACTGCAGCCAACAGCCTGGGAGATCCCATAAATAACTTCAGCTTATCTCTCTCCAAGGAAGTTCAGCAGATACTAACAGAGGCTCGAAGACCATCCACCAGAAAGGTTTACTTAGCAAAGTGGAAAAGATTCAGCATTTGGAATGCCAGCAAGGGACAGGATGCATCATTGTTGAACATCCCACTCATCTTGGAATATTTGGCAGATATGTTAAAGAACGGCCTCTCATATTCTTCCATAAAGATACATGCATCTGCTATTTCAGCTAGATACAACACTGATCCTCCTGTTTTTTCTCACCCCTTACTAAGGCAATTCCTCAGGGGAATCAAGAACATTAAGCCTCCAAGAAAGGCCCCAGTACCAGCCTGGGACCTCAATTTTGTCTTAGAAAAACTGACCCTACCTCCATTTGAGCCAGCAGCTTCAGTTGACTTGCAATTTCTCTCATGGAAGACAGCTTTCCTGTTGGCAATTAGCTCAGCAAGAAGGGTTTCGGAGCTACAGGCCCTAATGGCAATACCACCCTTTATTATTTTTCACAGAGACAGGGTCTCATTAAGGACCAACCCTACTTTTATGCCAAAGGTGGTATCTAGGGTTTCTTTAAATCAAGCCATTCATCTGCCTGCTTTCTTCCCCAAACCTGAGAACAAGGGGGAAAGACTGTTGCATACCTTGGACATTCACAGACAACTTCGATACTACCTGGACAGAACCAAGGCCAGTAGGAAGTCTGAACAACTTTTTGTAGCTTACGCCCCTGCAGTCCAGGGAAAAGCAATTTCAAAACAGACTATTTCAAAATGGATTGGACACTGCATCAGATTCTGTTATTCCTTTCATGGAAAGACTGTTCCAGCCAATGTCAGACCACATTTCACCAGAGCTACAGCCACCTCTACAGCATTCTTAAGAGGGGTGCCTACCAGGGACATTCTAGAAGCTGCTACATGGAGCTCCGTGCATACATTCTCCAAACACTACAATCTCCCTCTATACTCCAGATCCAGAGCAGGCTTTGCTTCGGCAGTCCTGCAGGGTTTGATTGCCACACCATCTTTTTCCTAGAGCATTCCTCCTCCCCAGCTAAGCTATGGTATTCTACCCACATGTTATGACTGCAGTTGCATTCTTGAAGGACATAGTACAGTTTTGTACCTACCATAAATGTAGATGTCCGATAGACATGCAACTGCAGTCGCATTTTCCTCCCTCCATACCCCTCTATGCCTAGGGTCCACTCCTATCCCTCTTACTTCTTAGCTGGGGATATCTGTTATGGTGTATTTGTTTTATTGCTCATTTATTTGTTTGGAATCCTGTTTTTGTCTTCCAATTTGATTACAGCCTTCCTTGGAGGGCACCTGGCATCTGGGGCAAGAAACACTGAAGAAAATGGCGTCGGCTGATGCTTATGTACTCCAGCCGCTCTGACGTCAGAGAGAAATGCGACATCAGCCGACGTCGGACCCAGACTTTGGAATCCGGCCGACCGAGGGCTGCCTGAGGCAGGACAACCCACATGTTATGACTGCAGTTGCATGTCTATCGGACATCTACATTTATGGTAGGTACAAAACTGTACTTTTCTAGTTTTAGCAATAGGCGCTTGCATGCACTTTGCTTCCTGATGTTTCTGGTTAAGCCATGTTCATGTGGAATAAAAAGCTCTGGTTGTGAAGTTTGTCTGAGACAGTTGAGTACCCAGTCACCTTTATACTATTTTAGGTTATGCTGAATTTATGGATATTTTGTACTTCATCCAAAACTTCAGAGAAATGGTATAAATTGATCCACAGTGTATGTAATTCACTGATCCTTTAGGACAGCCACATACCAATTTTCTACCAGTCCCCATCTCTATTAGCATTTCTGACAAAGTCATCTGTGCAACTTAGACTTGACCATGTTCATCATATTGATTACTGCTACAGTCAGGTATATGGGTTATATCCTGCATAGGATATAACAGCCAGCCAGCTTCCAAAGCTTCAGGACACATTCCTCAAACCTAAACCGTCAGTCAGCTCAAGCTAAGCTGACTAAAAATACATGTTTGGGTGCCAAGCCCTTCATAGTTTTCATGACACTGAAGAGTATGCTCCTTTGAGACTTTTGAGGATCGACTGTTGGCTGGTGCTATTCCTTTGGTGGGTAGAAAAGTTCCCTTTGAGGAAAAAACCTTCCAATTAAAAAATTGTTTGTTAATGCTTTACTGTTCAGGAAATTTATTTTAAAGCTAAGAGTTTGTATTGTAATGGACTGTCACGAGACTATACTGTACTTTTAAACGAGAGCGCTCTTTTTTCTTGTCAGTTTAAAAGTTGTTTAAAGTAAGTAAGAACATTTTTTCTTTGGAGAAATTGTTTATTTTGCTTTTTTTTGGGGGGGGGGGCAGGAAAGGGGTTTTAAAGTGATTTTCCTGTGTTTTTTTGTGAAAAAAATGACTTTTAAAGACTTGAATTGTACTTACTTTTGCTGCTTGTTTTCCCCTGGAAAAGAGACATGATTTTTGGCTTGAACATGAAACAAACTACCAGTCCTATGGTCAGTCCCATCCAGGCACAAAAAGAAAAAAGTTAAGCAAACAGCATTTGCCATCACAGCAGCAAGCAATTTACCTTAGCAGCAAAATCCAGCATTACCGCCAGTCTTGTTTGGTGCTCATTAGAGACGATCTACTTGGTTAGGCATGGGTGAATTCTCTTAAGAGAATCTTTAATTGTTGCCTTTTTTTCCTACATAATTTTCTTTGGTTAATCCGTTTTTAATATCTAAATTCCCTATCCCCTATTATAGTTGTTTTATATAGAAGTTTATAAGCATTTCTATTTGTCCTTGTTCTTGTTTGCGCTTTGGTGCTATGTTTCTTTTCTAACTTAAAAGAAGACTTTATATTCTATTCCTCCCTTCTGGTAACTGTGTTATTGTCTGTTTCTCACTTTTTTTGGGCTACACAATTAGATGAATAGTGTGCCATATGTACAGCGTTTGGTAACCAGGCAGTAGTGGACAGAAAAAACTTATTTTGAAAAGTCTTGTCCCTGTCACTGCTGGACAGTTTGTCTAAATCTTAGCATGCTGATACTAGAGCTTCCCCTTCTTCTAAAAAGTCTATGGACAAATCTTTAGAGGAGAAAGTCTCTGAGACTAAGGAGAAGACTAAGGAGTCAAGAAAGCACTTCCAGAAAGGTCTTCATCCTCTTTTTGCTTCCTCGGCTCCGGCTCTTAAATCCTCCAAGTCTTTAGATCTGGTACTTTTCTCTGAGCTGATAGTCATCGAATCCAAAACAACTCTTCTCCTGGAGCTATATTTTTCACCTGAGCCAGTTTTTCCTCAGCTTCAGTTGCCTTTTCTTTAGGAGAGGGTTAGCCATTGGTCATTGAGACCTCCATCTACTGGTTTCTGATTGCAATCAGTTCAGTTAACCAGGAGCCTTTCTGAAACAGATGTGGGAACCACATGATGAGGAAATTTCTAAGGACCCAGAGTCAGTTGGAGGTCCTCCCAGCTCTCTCTGCCACTATACCTGGAAGTTATGAAACCTTCTCCTCATCTTGTAGTAACTCCTACCTTGATCCATATGTCTGACTCTAAAGTTATGATCAGAGCACTTCCTAGAGCTTTTTCACACTTGACCTGAAGATCTGTATGTTTTCTACACTGGCTCCATTACTGACATGTACAGCCCCAATATCATTGGAGCCAGAAAGATCCCGGAGTTGAAGCTTTGGTGCTGGATCAGGGGGAACAGGCTTGACTGTGAGAGTGTCAAAGCCATACCTTTCCCCTCTGAGCCTCGGTGCTAGATAGCTTAGCACTGGCATCAGCTTCTGAGTTGAGCCAAGAGGAGTTCTGAGGTTTGCCCAGAAGTGTGGCTTTTGCTCCTACCAGAGAGATCAGCATTTGAGGCTGTCGAGAGAGCACTTTCCCAATCAGAGATATGAGCTACTCTTTCTAACTTGTCGTCATCCATCCATAAACAACATCCCTGGGTCCTAGTCCCATCTCATCTGACTGGACCAATCAAGTCTTGGGTCCATTCGTATAGGGGACTTGAACATTTCTTTTGAGTCTTCTCTGGAACACCCCACTGGGGAGGCCCCTCAGAAGCATATATGTAAAAGGAGGCACTTAGACTCCCCCAGGAGTCTCTCTCAGAAGACATAGATCTCTATGATTGGGAGGGGTTCTCCTGTGGGGGATTTTTGAACTCCTGAGACAGAAAGGTAGGTGGTCCACCAGTGCTCCCTACCAAGAGGAGTCACTGTTCATTGAGGCCGTGAAGTCTGGCTCAGCTACATCTTGGGTGGACTCCCCAACTAATGGAATGGTGGATCTCACCTCTGAGCAGGGCTGGAAGGAGCCAGACATTCTGATAACTAGGTTCTGATATGGGGCTTAGTCCACACACAAAATCCGAAAATTACCTGGTAATATACAGCTTCTATGCTGCACTCTACCTTCACAGTTTAGCTCAAGTACTTTCTTTACAGCAATATCCATACTGCATCCCTGTGGAGAGAAAAGCTACATTTAGCACACTAACATCATCTACTCAACTAAGTGTAAAACTTAAATGTGGCTGAACCAGTCTCCCATAAGCTGGATAATTACTTGGTTTTGCTGAAAAATTTACAACCTTGGAGAAAGGGGCAGCCATGGATTCTATTATGGTAGCTGCGGTCACCACAAAGCAGCTCAGAGGAAAGCTCTTCTGTCCATTGCCCTAGCAGGGAGTCAGGGGAAATCAACAGGTTTGGGAAGCAGACTTAAGTTTCAGCTACTTTCTCTCTGAGGGCTTTTAATTATATAACACGTATCACAAGATTTCAAAAGAATTTGAGCAAGGAAAGCTCCAAATTCCCATTCAGGTCTAAATCTGCAAAAAGTTGAGAAAAACTTGGACTGTCAATTAGCCACCCTACTATCACTGTTCAGTGTCTCAATGTGTTTTATTTCTAATGCTTCCGTAGGTGCTTTGAGGCACAGGCATGGACTTTACCATTAGGAGGCATGCTTGAATGCACTTGTGTGACTTTGCAGAGCACTTTAAGACATCCTTTATTAATTCCACATTTCATGGCCCCACACTGTGTTTGGGCATAATGTGAAAGAAACCGTGACTAGAAGTGACCAAGATAAAAAGACCCTTTCTACTGTTGGAATATAGTTTTCTCCCTGCTCCAGATGTCTTTTTCCAGGAGTCAGAAAGGGGATAAGAAACTCTGGTTCCAGAAATCCTAAGGGTTCTCTTCTGACACTTATGGAGACAGACTTCCCTGAGGCATAGGGGGACATTCTAATAATGGATGTTGCTTATGAGGCAGAGGTGGGCCACAAAACCAAAGCTTCTGAAGTTCTTTCACTGAGAGGCCTTATCAACACACTTGAAAGACAGCCCAACTTTCTTTGTCTGGGTCAGTTTGGGGCACCTATCCCTGCACCCCAAAACCTGGATGCCCACCATGAATGATAGTTGGGTGCAGAAGGTAATAACCAAAGGCTGTTACATTCCTTTTTTGTTCCTTCCCCCACACTCAAAGAAATTGCAAATCATTTCACCCTCTCAAAGATTGGCAGCATTCAAAGAATTTCAAAAGCTGCTAAAGAAATGAGTCATCCAAGAGGTCCCACCAGACCAACCAGGATCTGGAACTTTTAATGCAAAAAAAGACAAGGGACCTCAGGCCAATTTTGAACCATAGCCACCTCAAGCAATATGTCAAGCAGCCAAAGTTCTTGATGGTCATGGTTCAGTCCATTTTCCCACTGCTGAGAATGAATCAATTGGATGTGTTTCATAAATCTACAGGATGTGTAGTACCACATGAAGACGGACAGGCAGTCCAGAAGTTTCCTCTTCTTGCTGGGAGACAGTCACTTCCAATTCTGAGTCCTGTCCTTCAGCCTAACCACAGCACCTTGGGTATTCACCAAATGCATGGCAGTGGCAGCAATGTACCTCAGACTGCAAGGGTTCCGGTTGTTCCTGTATCTGGACTACTGGCTTATTTCCACTCGTACCAGGAATCTAGTTATCAAAGCAAGAGACTCCTTGCTCCAAATAATTTTGATGTTAGGCATCAAAATAAACATAGACAAGTCCAAATTCCTTCCAGTACAAGTAGTAGAGGTAATAGGAGCACACGTGCAACACAATTCATCAAAAAGCAAAACTTCCACAGAGCAGGTTGTCCAAACTTTGCAGTCATGCTCAAGTCCTTCTTTCATCTCAAATAACAACAGTTAGAATAGTTCTTCATCTACTGAGTTTGATGGCTGCATCCATAACTCTGGTCCCTCTTCCCAGGTACCACATGAGCGTACTACTGTGGACCCTAGCAGTGCAGAGATCCTTCAGACACCAACCTACGTCTTTTCAAATGCATCTGACGATCATTTGCAGGACTCCCATATGTTGGTGGTTCAAATCCCCAATGGTACTGCAAGGCCACCTATTTATATTTCCCGACCCCAGAGTCAGCGTGACCACAGATGCTCCACATTCCCCCTTGGGGAACATTGCAGGGGAAAGACAGTCCAAGGCACATGATCTCTCTTCGAGACCACTCTCTATATCAACATTTTAGAGATTAGGACACTTTTCCTAGCTATACAGGCCTTTAGGACTCCCTCCCTGAAGGTCTGATATCTATCCAAATCAACAACATGTTAGTAGTCTGGTACATCAATAAGCAGGAAGGAACCCTCTCTTATCCATTATGCCAAGAAGCTATGAGGTTTGTCAATGGGTGATATCTTCAGATCACTTTTGTGATGCCCTTGCACTGGCCCAGTAATCAAGGAGCCTCCGTCCTCACCACTAACACCAGTGAGGGAAGTGCACATTGGAAGGATGACAAGTACACACACAGTAAAGTACAATTTCCCTTAAGAGCACACAGAGATCACAGTCAGTCTGGGGCTGGTTTCTCCCTCCAGATCCCCAGTAAGACTCCCACTGGCACAGCTATATGGTTAAGATCTCAGCAGAGTGGTCAAGCCAAAATCTCCAGCACCCTCTCTGTCCAACCAGTGCTTCTTGTCCCTGCCCAAGTAGCTGACAATACAGCCCCATTTTGACCTCATCAAGTTCCCTTACCTCTGGCCTCATGTGAAACATCTTCCACGTGTGCTGGATTCCAGCCCAGATCTCATTTCCTGCCGATCTGACCTGCCTCTTCAGACATTTGAGCCCTCAAACTAACCTCTTGGCTTCTCCACTTCCCATAAATAGTAGTCAGTCCATACTTTCTTCCCAAGTGAACCACCTTCATATTTCATCCCAGAGACCATATACTTGGAAAGTTTACAAAAGCAAATGGAATACATTCTTTTTTTGGGCTACTCAGAGGAATTTAGACACTTTCTCATCCCCCCTTCCAGCAGTCTTAGCCTGTCTTTTTCTGAATGGCAGTTCCAGCATCAAAGTCCAGTTGTCAGCTATTTCTAGTTTCCACATTGGAGAGAATCAATCCTCAGTTGCCTGTCTTAGATTATCGTCTGAGGCCTTTTTGAAGGGTACCGTTCTTCTCAGACCTCCTCTTAGATAGCCGACCCCTCCTTGGGGTATTGGTATTTTGCTTAAACCACTGACTAAACCACAATTTGAACCATAGCCATGGTGAATCCCCAGTTCCTAACATGGAAAATGTTATTCTTAGTTGTAGTTACTTCTACTAGGAGAGCATCAGAGCTCTAAGTTCTTTCATGTAGACCTCTGTACATTATCTTTCATAAAGACGGGGTTTAACTTTGAACCAGTCCTTCCTTTTTACCAAAGATGGCTACCCAGGCAAATTAAAATCAGAACATTAACCATCCAGTTTTCTTGCCAAACTTTCGTAACAGGAGAATGCATGCCACATTTGTGTGGTTTATAGACAACTCCATTTTCATATCCACTGTATGAACATATTCAGAAAGTCTGATCAAATTTTGTGTCCTTTTCAGCAAATAAACTGGCTCATGGAGATTCTAAAGTCACTTTATCAAGATGGTTATCAGCTTGCATTGCGCATATATGTGTGTGTCTGTGTGTGTGTGTGTATATATATATATATATATATATATATATATATAATATACATACACACAGACACACACACACACACACAAAGAAAATGGTTACCCTTGCCGAAATCTTTCAAAGCTCACTCTTAGATCCGACTCCTCTCATCCAAAAACTTCTTCAGAAAGCATTAGAGAGAAATGTCACTGTGATCCTTCTTGCTTCATTTTGGCCTTAACAAGTTCCTCTACCTCTGGCCTCATCTGAAACACCCTCCATGGGTGCTGGATCCCAGCTCAGATTGCATTTCCCACCCATCTGCCTTGCCTCTTCTTTTCCACAACACAATTTTTTTTTAAACAAGAAACATTGTTGCTAAATGTTCATGTATGACATAGGCAGTCATGCATTTATAATAATGAAAAGTCATAATGACATTTTTAGTTGTAAACATCATACATCTCTAGTCATTGTCAAACATTACTCATTTCATTCAAATCCTGCCTTCTTTTAAACCTCATTCCTCTTTGAAAACATTATTCTGCATGTAATGCTCCCGCAGTTCCCATTTTTTTCTATGTAATGTGCTCGTACTCTTTTCTAAAAATCCCATTTCCAGTTGTTTTATCTCTGTTACTATATTCACTACTACTAGTACAGTTGGTTTAGACTTTGATTTCCATTTTCTAGCAACTGCGTTTTTGGTGGCTGCCGTAATTAGACTCAACAATGCCTTACTATATCTAGGCAATTCCAGTTCTGTATCACAGCTCAAAAAATCATTTCCTTAGTTATACTAATTTGCTCACCCAGTATTTCTGCTAACTTCTTGCACTCCCAGAAAATATGTACCCAATTACATCTTGCTTCCCCATCACACCTCCAGCATTTGCTGTCTACTTAAGGAAAAAAATTCCTTACGGTCTACTTGGGGTATAAAAATACCTATGTAAACATTTCCAAGCAAAGTTCCTAAATCTTCTAGACTTTGCATATTTAGGAGGCAAATATTGTGAATTTCTTATCCAGTCTGACCTCCCAATCCTTTCTAACCTCCTCTGATTAATACTTATGGTTATCACGCAATATTTTATGTGCTGTATTAATTATCCCATTTTTAACAGCATTTTCCCCTTCTAGATTCTACTAAAAAACCTACTAGTGCTGGTCTTTTGCTTAGGATCCCTGTATTTATTTCTCTTTGCCTGTACTCTGATGTCGGTTCTTGATAGGGAAGGCAATCTCTAGCCTGCAGTCCAAATAAATTATTGGCCTCTTCCCATTCTGTTAACTTTCTCTCTCAAATTATTTGCTCCCAGTACCTCGGCTTCTTTTCTAGCTTTCTCCAACAAATTCTAACCCCATCTTGCCTGTTGTCTGTATCCCTAATTGAAGTGATTCCTATTGGCAGAATCTCCTTTCTCCATTCCTGTGTTGGCTTTGTTCTTAGAATTCTTTCTGGCACTTTGAGTAAATATTCTGTATGATTATTGTTATTCTCCTTTATGACCTGCATCCAAAATCCCAGTCTCTCCTTGTGTCTTAAGCTTCCCCCCTGTTTTGTCATCATCCCTTACCACTTTGAATTATAGCTTTCTGCTTGTGCCATGTATAGGATCCTTAACTGTGTAGCTCTGATATACCCTTTCAAATCAGGTAATCCCAAACCACCATGTTCTGTTGGAAGAATCAGCTTAAATCACTTGACTTTTGCTGTAATCCCCTCCCAAATAAAATCCTTCAGCTCTTTATTAATTGATATCCAGAACTTCTCCTCTGGTTGATAAAAATATGCCCGACCTGTGTATAAAACTAACAGGACTAAAAACATTTTAACTGCTTGTATCTTGCTGTCCACATCCATAAAACAGGGCTTCCAGTTTCTTGGTTTTTCTATTATCTTTTGTTTAGTCTCATCCCACATATCCTGAGCTCCCATAACAAAATACTTTTTAATTTGTACTCCTGAGTACTCCTTTTATCATGTCCCCAAAAGTATGGGTATTGCTGAACCAGTTTGTGTGAGCATACATAGGTTTACAGATGTTGCCTTTGTTTTATCCTCATTAATTGTCTATCCCAAAAAGACTTGAAACAGTCTCAGAATGCTCCACAACACTGAATGTCCCCTTCTAGTTTTATCAGGTATAAAAATATAATTATATCCTTGAGTTTCTGATTCTCCTATTTTCTTTGCCAGTAATGTAAATAACAAAGGGAAAAGAAGACACCCCTGCCTTGTTACTCTGCTCAAACAGAAATCATCAGAGAGAAACCCACCCACTTAAATTTTCACTTCCAATCCGTCATATGTCCTCCAAATCGACCTTATAATTTTATCAGGGAATGCAAATGCTTCTGTTGCCCTGCTCATAAAATTCCAACTTACTCTGTCAATTGCTTTCTCTTCATCAAGATCCACCACCAACAGTGGTATTTTCTTACATTCTGCTTCCCTCTGGATCATCATTGTTCTGTTATTTGTCAAATGTTTGCTTCCCCTCTCAAAACCATATTGATTCATATCTATCAATTGTGGCATCACCTTTGCCATTCTTGTAGTCATTATATACATGAGCAGTTTATAATCATGGTTTAGAATTGAAATGGGCCTAGATGAAGCTGGGTCTCATGGATTTTTACCCACTTTAGGTATTACAGCTACCATCACTTTCTTCCTGGATGCTGGTGCTTTTTCTCCTTTTAAGATGTTGAACAAAACTATTTTTTCTCATCTCTTTCTGTCCTTAACCGGTGGCAATTGAGCCTCATCTGCCTCTAGTCTTGGCATATTTAATTTTTTCATTTAACATTTCCATGTGTACCTTTTCTTGATTTCCATTTTTCTCTGCTTTATACAGATTTTCATAACATTTCCAAAATGTTTCTAGTATCTTTACAGGATCTCTTTGTCTTCCTTGTTTTAGGCTGCCCAAGCTTGGTGACAGACTTTTCTAATTTTCATTGCCTGTGTCATTGTGCTAAAAATTCTGTGCTTTGGAGTTATCAAAAACATTTTTAACAGCAGTCTTTCTAAACTCATGCATGTTATTGAGGTAATGCTTATTTTCTATTTAGCATTCTGCAGTTGCTCCTGTTCTTGTTCTGTGAGATGCCCCTTATTGTCGGTCCCTCTGAAAAAAAAAATCTTGTTACTACTAAAAAATATCTTTCTTTTATTTCCACCCTATTTTACACTCAAGTTTAATTTTATCCCACTCCCTAGGTATATTTTCAGAAGAAATGTCTTGTCTTCTGTAATAATTACAGAATAATTTCAACTACCCATTCCTTAAATTCCTCTGTCTTCAACAGAAAGGTGGGAAAACACTGTTGTCTCATTTTTATTTCATTACCCTGCATTTTTTATTTTAGTTATTACTGGCATGTGATCTGAATTGGTTATTAGATGTGCATTAAAACATTCAGTTAAGTAATGCTTCAGTTTCTGAGGTAATTCCAAAAACCCAAGTGCTTCTTTGGTCTGTTCTTGCTATAGCCAGAAAAGTAATTACTAAAATTGGAAAAGTCAAGTTACTCCCTGTAGAGTTGAATTTATTATGGCAAAAAATGTTTGCAGTAGTGAATTGCATACTGTAAAGATGAAAACTTGTAATATTGCACATGCATATAAATCTTGGCTTAAACTTAGACTTGCTTGAAAACTAATCGTTAATATGTATAAGTTTTTGATGTATTGATCAGCTGCGGAACTATGTAAATAGATATTTTTATAAATGATTTATCAGTTGTCTTAAAACCAAATAAAAATAAAACTTTAAATTAAATGCTCTTGTTCCTGTGAAATATAATTTCTGTCTAGCCTTGCCCAGTTAAATGCTCATGTTCCTGTGAAATATAATTTCTGTCTAGCCTTGCCCAGTTTTTGTATCTCAGGAAATAATATATATATTCACTCTAAACTCCTACTACTGAATTCACATCTTCCATGCCAAATGTTTTCATACATTTCTTCAAAAATCTACCCCCTTTTGTTGCATTTTTCCTGGGCCCCCAGATACATGCTCACTGCTGGCAAATCAATTAAGTAATCGTGGTTTATTTGTTTGTTTTATAATTGAATTGTTTATATATTGTTTTAAAACCAAATAAATAATAATAAAAAATCATTAAATGTATATGTTCCTTTGAAATATAAGTTCTGTCTATTCTAGTCCAGTTTTTTATCTCTGTGAATAATATGTACATTTTCTGCAAACTCCTACTACTGAATTCACATTTTACATGCCAAATATTTTCATAAATTTCTTCAAAAAATCTACCCTCTTTTGTTATATTTTCCCTTCTCACCCCCCCCCCCCCACCAGGATGCATCCTCATTGCTGCAAATCAAATTCCAGTCCCCACATATAAGTAATATTCACTGCTGAAGCTGATTATTTCTTCTGGAATTTTCTTAATAGTTTTAGGTGGAATATAATTACATGCCAGTGTAATCCTTCTCCTTTGCCAGTAGTGCCTTAGTACTACAAATGTGC
Source organism: Protopterus annectens (assembly GCF_019279795.1). Taxonomy (NCBI): domain Eukaryota; kingdom Metazoa; phylum Chordata; order Ceratodontiformes; family Protopteridae; genus Protopterus; species Protopterus annectens. The sequence goes on from NC_056748.1 coordinate 477,016,105, forward strand.
CATCATCTTTTTTATCCTCTTTTACCACTATTGGAGCTCCTCTTGCAATTAATATAAGTTCTCTTTTCCTTTGCCCCAGATATTCTGCTGAATAACCATCCTGAAAACCTTTCTTTATCAAATTCACATGCTCAGTTATTTCCAAATTTCCCTCCTGTAGCATAGCTGTTTGCACTCTAAATTATTTCTTGTTTGTGTATATCTGTGAGACCATTTGCATTTAAAGATAATATAGAAAGTGATGTTATTATGTTAAGAAGTTATTATTCCCACCTGTTATGTGTAACTGCTTTTTTTTAATGTCTAGTTCCAGCTTTTGTGTTGCATGCATACAGTGATGTTTGGCACGCTGATCTTTTATACAGGTTTTTTTCTTGTCATATCCATTTGAACCTGTGCCACATCTTACAAAACTTTTTGTTTTAGGAAAAGCCTTCAAACAAAAAAGAAATGCACCCCTAAAATCTATTAACGTGATACTAACACACAAAACTATGCACATCTTCAGATATTGAAGTTTAATTCTCCTAATTGGAGCAATTGTTCTAGACTGACAACTCTACTAATTATTCCTTTTTTAACAGCAGCTTTTGTTCTAGGTTCTACTAAAAACTCTACCAGTGCTGGTCTTTTGCTTAGGATCCTTCTATTTCTTTCTCTTTGCCGATACTTTGATACCATCCTTTGTTAGGGAAGGCAATTTCTAGTGTGTAGTCCAAATAAATTATTCGCCTCTTCCCATTTTAGCTGTACTTTCTTTGTTGTAGGCATTTTACGGTGGGCATGCTATACCCTGGACTTTGGTAAACATGCTGCCCTGCAGGAAATAATCTCATGATAATATTAATGTCAGAATGCTCAGATACCTTAGATTTATGCCATTAGAGAGGGAATAAATCATGGCCACAGAAGGATCGTGTGCTTGTTCCTTCTAAAGCTTGGTCTGCAGTAAGATTTGGGTCCTTCTAGAAAAACTGTTGTAAGGCTCCTCAAAGTTGACTAATGCTTATTAAGGTGTGGTGAATATAATAAAATAATAAGTGAACTGTACTTTGGATGTGTCTGCAGATCTAATAGGAATATATACATTATAAATGTGCTGTGCTCTGTTGTATATAGTTTTTGATATCCTGCTTTGTGTCTGTACTTGTCCAGAATAGTAATGGTTATGTTTTATTGCAAGCTTTGTTTGGTTGGGATGTAATCTGCTGGTGTAAGTTGATATTGCAGTTTACTTAAAACAATATACAATCCATTTTCTTAAGAGAACAGATTGTGTTGGCTGCCAGTCAAGGCAACCAACCTCTGTTTTTGCGCTCCTTTCAGAGAAAGCAAAATATGGAGGAGTCTGCTGGTGGTGTAACTTGGTCTATCTGCACTGGGTTGGCTGAATTATTTTTCATTGTGACCTTTCAGTAGCTAGATCTATTTTTTTCTGACCTGAAATACCCATGCTAATTGTATATGTAGTTTCTCCCCTGATAAATGATAGGGCCTCCCTTAACTGGTTCAGGGGGTATGTCTAACTCCAGTACCCCAATTTCCTTCTAATCATTTGTGGAGCTTGGATCTCATTCCTAATGTGCTTATTGAAAGGTCATAGCATGTAATGACTAAAAAACCTGGACCTTCTGACTGTGACTGGAGTCATCTAGTTCACCAGCTAAGAACACCTGAGGAGCGACACCTCTTGCTTGGTCCTGGACCACAGTGTTGAAGTGTGCTGAATTTGCCAGAACTTCAAACCAATTTCTTAAATGTGCTATGAAGATAGCTTTGACACTGATGACGAAAACTCTCCACAGAAGCTGTATCTGGAAGGGTCCATCCTGCATAGCCATAAAGGAGCAAGGAAAGAGAACGTGAAGCCATGTCAAAGTCAAAGCATCAACTTTTACTAATTTTCACTTGGCTGTTGTGGCCTCTGAGTCTTCGGATATGGTCAGCATGGGTTTATAGATAGCCGATAGGCATATGGTCCAAGAGATGATTGTGAAACACAGCACAATTTCCCAAGTGTCCTAGACAACAGTATGACTAAGTGACTTGCTCATAGTCACACGGTATACAGATGGAAGCCAAAAGATTCATACTCTGGACTTCATGAAGCATCTTGTTTAACAACTCATAGCCTTAATCCTATGCCCTAGCTCAATTTCTGTAGACTGCAAGTAGGATACTCTAATCATCCATCCTTTAGAATGAGAGACCCAAGATGCTGATGTCATCTACTGTTCTGTGATTGAGCATACAGCAGCTCAGCTGTCTTGTGAAAAACTCTGTAGCTTAACATATGTTTGGAGGATTTACTCCCTTTTTTTTCCCTTGACTTGAGATTATCTTTTCAACATTTGTTGTGCAAATTCAGCAAACAGTGTCTTACCCTTTGGATCTTTGGTATTCCACAGTGCAGCTTTAGGCTTTTCCAGTCTAAGCACAGTTGATGGGAGATAATTAAATGGGTTATAGCATATTTTTAGTCATCTTGTCTGATGTTTTTAAGGGTCACTAGCCCATACATGCTAGACCTCTGCACACAACAAAGTTATGTTAGGGTTCTTGCATCAGTCTCAGAGCATGTTGCTTGGCACTCTGTCCATCTCTTTAAAAATCTGTCCTTTGGATG
>NC_056748.1:477019230-477021730 GCF_019279795.1 Protopterus annectens
ATAGCACATTGAAAGGGGATGAAATCGAATCCAGAATCGGATCTAGTAACCAAGGGGAGGGGGGTACTTCAAATGAGACCGGAGAAGAAGAACCACACCTGCTGAGGCTAAAAGGAGGTGATGAGGATCAAGGTGGCCTTGAGGTGATGAGCTTTCTGAAGTACTCGGGGAATGAGAGGTAAAGGAGGATAGCCATAAAGGAGAACCAGAGGCCAACTGTGAACCAGAGCACCCCTGGGGGATTTCCCATCTGGGGGAATCAGGCAAAATACCAGCTGCATTTGTGGTTGAAAGGGGCAGCAGAGAGATTGCCAAAGAGATTGCAGTTCAGTTGACCTCTGCGAAGGAAGATCTCTTCCGCCACTGCAGGATTTAAGGACCACTCATGAGGACTGCCCTGCTGAGTCTGTCCACTAGTACATTGGACTCTCTAGGAATATCGGTTGCAACGAGAAAGTGCATCAAGGACATTGCCCATTCCCACACCCTGATTACCTTGCGGCAAAGCAGGTATGAACATGTGCCCCCCTGTTTGTTGACATACGACACAACAGCCATGTTGTCCATGTGAACTGCAATGGTACCTGATGGGAAGCAGTCCTGAAAGGCTTGCAGTGTGAGGAGGACCGCCCTCATTTCCAGAACACTGATATGCAGTTTGGTCTCTGTGGAGGACCATAAGCCTTGGACCATCTTTACCTGAAAATGCTCCCCCACCCGACAGGGAAGAATCTGAGGTCACTGTGACGGTGGGGGGAGGAAGAGAGAATGGTCTGCCTGTGAGAAGGTCAGGAGACTGGATCCACCAAAGGTGATGACACCTGCACATTGGAGTGAGACGGATGGGGTTGTCATTGGATGATACAGGGAAGACCACTGAACCGCTAGAGTCCACTGCAGAATTCTCATGTAGAACCTGGCTAATGGCATCAGACAGATTGCCTCCACCATGGACCCTAAGGCCCTGAGGATGAGTATGATCTAGAAGGCATTGGTCATGGGTTTTGATGAGATGTATGTGACGGAGAGGTAAGCTGCAATCTCTGGCACGGTGCCCAACTGGATCCTGATGAATACCAAATTTTGGGATGGAATCAAGTTTGATTTGGGGAGATTCACTGTAATCCCTAACCGGTCAAATAGTTGGGAGTAGGTACTGAGAGGCAGTGGCCAGACGATGCTTTGTGGGAGCTGTGAGGAGCTGACTGTTGAGGTACGGAAACACCTGGAATCCTTGCAGCCTCAGGTGAGCTGCAAACACTGCCATGCACTTGAACACCCAGGGAGGCTGTGGTGAGGCCAAAGGCCAGGGTTCTGAACTGGTGGTGATTTGCCCCTTTTCGAAAGTGGAGATGTCTCCTGGAGTGCCTGTATATTTTTATGTGATAGTACGCGTCCTGGAGATCCATGGAGCACATCCAATCGTCCTTGTGCAACAGAGGCACAATGGACTGAACAGTGACCATCTGAAACTTGGACTTCTTGACAGAGAGATTGAGATTTCTGAGGTCCAGGACTAGATGCAGGTCTCCTGTCTTCTTTGGCACCAAAAAGAAGTGAGAGTAAGTTCTGGATTCTCATTGTCCTGGGGGTCCCTCTTGGATGGCTCTCTCTTGAAGTAACTTCAGCATTTCTTCCTGACCTAGTTCCTGCTAATGGGGTGGTGCATCAGGAAAGTTTCTCCAGACCGGAGGAGGTCACTGAGAAAAGGGAAAAGAGTAACCCCTGGAAATGATGTTTAGCATCCAACGATCTTTTTTAATACCTGCCCAGGCCAAAGGGTGCAGAGACAAATGACTCCCAACCGCTTCCAGGGCAGGATAGTTGGCAGTGTTTCAGGAGCGCTGTTGGGGCTTCTCAGAGAAGGGTTCCCTGGAATCCTGATATTGTAAGACCCCCTCTGCCCCTGGGGTGGTGTCTGCCACTGAACTCTCTCTCCCAACCTCTAGACGGGGCTCATCCTGAGCATTTGGAAAGGCAGCCTACGATTTGCGAAACCACATTCCCCTGGCCCCTCGCTGCATCTTGGAAAAGAAGCACTGAGGTGTGGAAAATCTGATTCCCACAGCCGACAAGGTCTCGCCTTCCTGCTCACTGTGTGCAAGAGTCTCTTTGACCAATGGGCCAAACAGGGTAGAACCATCAAAGGGAGCATTGGTGAAAATGCCTTAAAAGGACTCCACAAATCTGCAAAGGTGCAGCCAGGCGCGATGCTCAATAGCGATGCCTGTGCCGGCTGCTTGAGAGGCACCTCCTGTAGTGTTGGCAATCAGCTTCATCGATGAACTAGCCAGGGAATAAAGTGTGAATAGTTTGGGGGACACCTTAGTTCCCCAGCAGGCAGTACCTCAGAATGGGACATGGTAAGCTCCTTAACCAAGTCTCTTTGTAGCCGGGTGAAATGTGCCAGGCAGTTGAGCACCTGCAGACTGAATGTTGCAGAGGTGAAACTCCACTTTCCATGTCTGTCAATAGCCTGGGACTCACGGTTGGGGGGGAT
>NC_056748.1:477026730-477051053 GCF_019279795.1 Protopterus annectens
TTTTGGAGGCATGGAATGAGTGGGATCAAAGTTTCTAAGCTGTGACTGTGCTGAGTCCATAAACTCCTTAGGTACCATTGTAGTTTCCTCATATGCAGCCTTGCTTGTGGAATCAGAATAATACAAGATGCCATGTAACCCAGGGCCTGCAGGATTTTCCTTGCAAGCAGCTGAGTTTGTCTTGTCAGATTCTTGAAGTAATCCGGTAGTTGTCTTTGTTTTTCTTCTGTGAGAAAAGCCATTTGGGTGGTTGTGTCTAGATCCGCACCCAGAAAAGTTATTCTTTGGGATGGAACAAGTCTTGATTTGTGAATGTTGACTGTATATCCCAAGGCCTGCAGTAGGTGGATGGCATAATTCAAGTCCTTTACCAAAGTTTGTTGGCTGTCCGCTTGTATAAGGCAGTCGTCCAGATATGGGTATATTTGAATCCCCTGAAGTCTGCAGTGTGCAATTACTGATGCCAGGCATTTCGTGAATACTCTGGGCGCAGTAGATAAGCCAAAGGGCAATGCTGAGAATTGATAATGCTCTGAACCTGCAAGAAATCTGAGGTGTCTTCTGCAACTTTGTCTGATAGGGACATGCAGGTATGACTCCTTGAGGTCTAGAGTCACCAGCCAAGACCCCTTGCCCAGCATGGGAAGGAGTTGCTGTAGAGTCAGCATTTTGAATTTTGGCACAATGAGATAAGTATTCAGTGCGGACAAGTCGAGAATAGGCCTCCATTGATTTTCTTTTCTTGGAACAAGGAATAGTCTGGAATAAAATCCCTGGCCTTGTTCTGAAAGAGGAACCTTTTCAATAGCTTTCATTTGCATTAAGTAGGAGATTTGTTTCAACGCCTCTGCCCTTTGATTTGGTGGCAGGTCTGGCATGCCTTTTCTTTTTGGCAATGTGTGAAAATGGAACCTGTATCCTCTGTCTATTATTTGCAGGGTCCATTTGTCTCTTGTAATACTGTGCCAATTTTCTGAGAATAAAGAAAGCTTTCCGCCCAAAGGTGCTTCTAATTGAGCCCTGGTTGGCGGAGTCAAAGCAAAGTCATTGAGTATGTCCTTGTGCAGCAGTTGTAGGTCCTGCACTACCCTCTCTGGTTGGGAGGCTGCCATTCACATCCTCTGTAGGAGCCTCTAGCTTGCCCTCTACCTCTGGCACGCCTGTTCTTGCCTCTCTGAAATCTTTCTGTGTCCGGAAAGGACCAATTCTTGGTAGGTCAATTTCTGCTGAATCTTGGTGGTTGGACTTGTAGAAAATCTTTGACTGTTTGTACAGATTTTGCCTTTTCCTCAAATTTCTTTAAGACCTCCTGAGCAGTGGAGCCAAATAACTTTTGCTTTTCCAGTGGAGCATCCAGAAGCTTAGCTTTAACATGGTCTGGCAGAGATTGTTCCTTCAGCCAAGCATGCCTACGTATGACTGCACCTGCCATAGCTGACCTACATGAAGCTTCCAATGCATCATAACCACACTGCAAGAAATGGTTGCTAACCTGCTGGGAGTTATGTACCAGATCCTGAAGTGATTTGCGATCTAGGGGTTCAGGAGAAGACAGTTTCTTATGCAATTCATCTAACAAATACTCTTGGTACTGTATCATATGAAATTGACAATTTAATGCCCTCATAGAAAGAGTAGCAGAAGTATACACTTTTTTACCCTATCTCTCTAAAGCCCTGGACTCCCTTTCAAAGGGGAGTGGATTTTTAGTAGTGGCAGCTGCAACCCCTTTAGGGCCCTGGGAAATAGTTTCTGGATCAGCAGAGTGGGCCTTGTAAAGAAAAAGATGCGAGTCCGGGACCCTGTAGTACCTATGGGTTTGACAGGGGCCGGAGGAAGAGTGTCAGGGGTTATGCTAGACTCAGAGTACACATCATCAATGACATTCAAAACAGGAGGAATAGCCAAAGGTCTACGCTGAGGTAAATGCAGAAAAGTTCTTAATCTTTTCCTGGAATCAGAGAATTCCTGGCCCTGCCATTTGAAATGCTCTCTCATAGTGTGAAGGGTCTCCCCAAAGGATAGTTCTTCAGGAGGGGAGGCCGAGGGGACTGATTCCTCTGCATCAGAATCCTCATAGGCCGAAAAAGCCTCCTCCTGGTAGTCCAAGAGAGCAGAGCCATCAGAGGCCTCCTCTGAGGAGTGGGGATCAGAGGGCTCAACCCTGGGCCTTTTGTCTAGAGGAGGTTGAGAGCCCCTGTCCGGATGGGGTTGAGAGCCCCTAATCAAGGAAATAAGGTCCTCTGCTAAAGTGAACTTGTAGAGGGTACCTGAGGAATAACCCTGGGAAGCATAGCTTTTGTATGTTTAGCAGCTTTAGCCCTGGTGAATGCCTTTATGGACATGGATGCAGGAGGCCTAGCTGCACCACGTGCTGGTGTAGTTTTGTCTAGAGGAATGGTGTTGAAAGTTTCCAAGACACCAGTTTCTGAAGGAAATTCAATAACCGACTCAGCAGGGGCCTCCGGGGCCGAGGTTGTCGGTTGAGCGGTTTCGGGGGTCGGAAGTACCAAGGACTCTGTTTCAGCCGAGACAGAGACACTCGCGGTAGGCCTGGCCGTGGTTTCAGCCGAAACCGCGGCCCACGTGTGTCGGTCCTTGTCCTTCCGTTTCTTTATTAAATGTGAAGTCGGAGTCTCCGACGGCATATTGTATGAAAAACTAGCCCCAAAAAATTCCTCTGCAAACTCTGCCCAACGTCTAAGAGTGCGTCGGTTGAAGGAAGCACAGGCTGAACAGGCCGAGACGTTGTGGTCTGGGCCTAGGCAGGGGAGGCAGTAAAAGTGGAAATCCTTATGAGGTATTTGTTTCCCACAAGTTAAGCAATTATTAACTTTATCTGACATCGGCTGAGGCATGAAAGAGTCCCCAACGGGGTACTTAGCTTTTGAAGTCTTCGGTAGCTGAATTACATGAGCTGGCCGACCGGCACTTGCGAACTGCTTCTGCTTCGGGCACCACGCGGCAAGAAAGACTGAGGAAGATGGCGTCGGCTGTCGCTTTTATACCCCAGGCGCTCTGACATCGGGGAAAGGGCGACATCAGTCGACGCCGGACCCAGACTTTGGAATCCGGCCGACCGAAGGGCTGCCTGACGCAGGACAACCCATATGTGATGACTGCAGATGCATCCTTGAAGGACATCACAGAACCAGTATAGCACAGGTCAAAACCAGAAAAAGGCCAACCAACAAACATACACCAAGCACTAATAAACTACAAGGCTATCTACTACAAAAACACCACCAAACAGCAGAAATAATGGCTACTATAAAAAGGGTGCCAAACATACATACACACACGCGCACACACACACACACACACACACACACACACACACACACACACACACACACACACACACACACAGAGGGACTAAAATTACCAGTACTAAGAGCTACATTAAACACTAGGAAAACACTAAATTACAAGAAAAACTACTGACAAAAGGTTTGAAATAAAGTTACTTACATAGACAGCTTTAGGCACCAGTGAAACCTGCGGTCGCTGGGGGCACCCTGTTACTGGGGGGCCCCCAACCACTACAGGTTATCTTATCTTGATATTTTGCAACGTCTATCAAACTCGCAAAAGCTAGTACAGCAATCTTGTATACATTATAAACCAGGTGGGTAATAGCTCTTATTTATATCGCCTTTAAAATTCAAAGATCTCTCTGATTATAGTAAAAGTGTTTTATCAAGTAACAGGCTTCACAATTCCATTAAATATTTTACCACTGACACAGTGGCTCTGGCTTAGTTAAACCCTGCTTGGTAGACATTCTCTCCACTAAAACCAACAACATAGCCAGCTTTATGTACCTGCAGTATCTGTGGTTGCAAGGGGGTCCTTAATCATCCTCGACTGTACAGGGTCACACAAAAGCAGCTGATGGTTAGGAAAAATATATTAATTACCCGATTATCCTGTTTAATCTGAACAGAGTTCTGGTATGGCCTTGTTAGGATAATGCTGATAATGAACATTAGCAAGGTAAGCAGTAAAATGATCAGTAGGCTGGAGTGACTGATTTGAGTGCAAACCTTGTATTTTAAGAACAGCTGATGCTTTCGATCTTCAGGGATGTTTTCTTTCTTTCAGGGAGTTTTATAAATACCTGTAGAACACCAGATACTACAACTCTCAACTTCTTTGCAGAGGAATTCAGCACAATACCAAAAATAATAGCAGAATACAGGTTCAAAATCAGGGACACATTTTAAATATTACTCTAATTCAATTTAAAAAGTTTAAAAAAATAACATCCTTTGCATCAGCATGCATTTTTTTAGACAAGTATAAACCTCTGATGCCTAGAATTACTGGGGTCTATATTATAATATCGAACGGCCAAAATATCGTAAGTGCCATTCAAATAACTTGGTTTTGTGAGGGGCTGTGCCCCCCACACTCCCTGATAATTATATATACCAACTCTGAGACCGCACTACAGTGAGGAAAGGGCAAAATTCCTGATCTTCATTGCACCCCAATCCCACAAACCAGAACTCGATGAAAGGCACTTCCGATATTTCGGCCGTTCGACATTCATTCCGTTTGATATTATAATATAGACCCAATTATTGGCTGTCTGTATTCTTGAAAGATTTACTAGCAAATCAAACTTTTTATGACAGACAGAGCAAAATTATGAGCAAAATCTGGAAAGGTCTGTGAAATCAGAGATAGTTACAGGTATGCATTATTCCCTCACAGATATAAATAGGAGTAACTTACTCCTGCTGCTGTTTGACAATTGCTAAACAGCATTCACTGATCTGGTGTGGCAGTACCAGTGTTGCGTAATGTATCACTATTTGTTGAAATAAGTATAAAACTACTATTGCAGTTGCTTTTGTGTGTGTTTGTAAAAAATATCACTAATTGTTTATCTCTGCATACACCCAATAATGCTGGGACACATACATTACTCTTTTGGATATCAGTGAAAAATGTAGCTAATAAGTAATTATATTTCAAAAGTAATGCATAAAATATATCACAGAACATTCAGACACTTCAATCTTAAAGGAGTCTTGTGGGCCCCACTCCCCAAATGGTATAAATTGATACAGGGGGCTCCCTTAATCACCTTTGACTGTGTGAGGTCCCCACAAAAGCTGTTGCAAGTCGGGGAAAAAAATAATAAATAAAATGTATGAATGTTTTTGATTACGCTCTTTAACCTGAACAGAGCTGACGGGCGGCCATTATGGTGCAGCAGTTAGCATTGTCGCCTCACAGCAAGAGGTTCTCTGGTTTGATCCTCAGCTGGGGTGACTTCTGTGCGGAGTCTGCATGTCCTCCCTATGGTCGCATGGGTTTCCCTCCAGGTGCTCCGGTTTCCTCCCACATCCCAAAGACATGCTGTAGGTGGACTGGACACACTAAATTGGCCCTAGGCATGCGTGTGTGCATGTGTGTGTGTGTGTGTGTGATTGCGTGCGTGCGTGTGTGTGTGTGTGTGTGTGTGTGTGTGTCTTCTGTGGAAGGTTGGGCACCAGGCTGGCAACTTGACACTGTAAAACTCCACTGTCGATCATGAGCGGACAGATGATTCGCTGTGGCAACCCCTAACCGGGAAAAGCCGAAAGAAGAACAACAACCTGAACAGGGCTGACCTTGTTAGGACAAAGCTGATAATGCCCTTTGCTCTCATCTGCACCCATTCGAAAATCAGCCCTGCTCAGATGTGTGTGAGAGAAAGCTGCTGCAGGTCAAACTACACGACTGTGCACATGAGGCAATTACAGCTTTTATTTGGGCTGAGGACAGTGTGGTCATTTTTTTTTTTTACTTTTCTCACAGACCTCAGAGGTGTATGAAGAAGGCTACTATAACTTGTGTAGGGGCAGTGCACTGTCTAGGAGCAACAAAGTAGAATACACTATTGTAATCTTTAATTTTTCAATTTCACATCAGGTATGTATACAGGTAGCAGCCTTTGATGGTTAGGATAGAGAAGTGAGGAGGCATGCTATGTATATGCATGTCAGCACTCACTTGAAATACATGACTGTGGCAATTTGGACATCTGCTTTCATCATAGACTATCACCAGAGGGATGCATAGGCAGTGACTGTCTTTTTTGGGGGGTTTGGAAGCAGGCCATATTCCCAGACTGGACCTCTGCATCCAGACAACAAATGGCTTGTTAGTTTGTTGTGAGCTTATTTTGTCATCTTTGAATATTAAGCCTTGGGCACAACTTATGCCTTCCTTGAAAGAAAACAAAAAGACTGAAATTCTTTTCTTACTCATGGTTTTTGTTTAAGACACCAATGGGTTAAAAAGGTTGGAAAAATGCTCTAAAATGCTTCCCAGAACACCTATAATATTATGGCTTCTTGGGCCCTGGGATATTTGAGTTATTTCCTAAATGGTTATTACTGTGCTGTCTTGGTCAAGAAAGGGTGTGATGAAAGGAAACAAGGAAAACTTAAGCTGAAAAGCACCAGTGAATTTCTTTCCTTAATCATAATTTCTGTACAAGCCATCTTTGGATGAAAAGATTATGTTGTTGTGTCTTTCGGCTTTTCCCGGTTAGGGGTCGCCACAGCGGAACTCCGGTCCACTAATGATTGGCAGTAGATTTTTACGTGCCGAGTTGCCAGCCCTGACGCACAACCTTCCACGAAGGTACGCCCATTCACTCATGTCTCTACACAGAAGACGCTCTTGCTGAGAATCGAACCGGACAACGTCTTACTGTAAGGCGACAACGCTACCGCAGCACCACCACTGCAGTGATGAAAAGATTATGTAAAAAGAAAAAATAAATAAATAAAATGCACTTTAGAGCATATAGACAGCATTTCACATAATGGGCCTGTTGTACTGTAAGAGCATTGTAGTTACAGGTCAGTCTCTACACACTACACCTAAAAGTTTGCAGCATGAACTAAAAGGCTGCTTTGGAGGGGTGGCAGAGACAGGGTGATACTTTGACCTAAGTGCCTAGGGGGGCTCCGAACTTTACATTTGCTGGGTGTCCCCAAAATATAAATCCGGCCCTGGCTACTTATCCCCACTGGAGACTCAAGGAAAAGAATCTGCTTCCGAAGCTTAGCACAGCAAATGAGATCTGAGGAGTTAGAAGGCAGCAAAGGATCATGGGAGTGGGAAGGAGCTTGAGACTAGAATATGTCTGTAAAGTTGCTGGCTCATATCTGATGTCAGATCCAAGACCCAAGAGTGAGGAATAGTGACATGGATAACATCAGATCCTAAGTTTGTTTACAACTTTTTCTTTCTGATCTTTAATGCATTGTGCCAGAAATGTGGTCATCAAGCTCAACAACAATCTTTCTAAACTCCTCTATACTATCCCAAGGGTATAGGTTTTCCAGATCAAACAAAACGCTTAAATGGCTACTCAACAAACACTTAACACTAAACGTCCATTTTACTGAATAATCATATCATCATAAATAAAATCACTGAACTGTCATAGTTGGCCAACATCAAGGGAATAGCACATAGTATGTATATACATTATACTAAATGTGCTGAAATTATTAATATACATTTGCCATGATATCTTTAATTGTAAAGCCAAATAGGTTATTAAAATAGCAAGTTGAACCAGTAGACTTAATTTGTTTTGTTGAAGACCAGGTGTAGTATACAGTTTTAACGTATACCAATACCGTATATTTTTAGGTATGCTTGTCCTGTATAGAAAGATGGTATATAAGTGGTGTAAACCACCCAGGTGGGGGGGGGGGGGCTGCTCCCTCCACACACCCCTAACTATATATACCAAGTCTGAGATCACACTACAGTGGGGAAAATGGCATATTTATAAAAGGTTTTGTTTAATTTATGTTATGCAATTGTACTTGAGAAGGTGTGTTTATGACCACTGTTTTTTTTTAGTTTTACTTCACATCATCATTGGACATTCACTATGTTGGCCAGCTATGAATATTCAATGATTTTATTTACAATGATATGACTGTTTGATAAAATGGACTTTTGATGCTTACTATTCGATGACTAGCCTTTCAATGAATGTTTCACTCCACTGGTAAACATAGACCCGTGTCCCAATAATTCCTTCCCTTCCCTTTAGAACTCAGCAGTCACATCTGTTTTGTTCTGAGAGATTCCCCTTCTTCTGCAGTACTTTAACCTTAATTTTCATACTTCCTACAAACTTCTGACTTGTACCCATTATCCATTCCTTAAATTATTCTCTTTTTAACACACACGAAGGTAAGTACCAATGCCACATTTTTACATTATTACTCTGCATTTTTACCTTAGATTTTATAGGTGTATGATCTGATACAGCTACGATAAGCCTCACAGCTTTCAATTAAAAACACATGCTCCTACAAAATAAGTTTTAACTGGTCTAACTCAGTTATGGCATCTTGGGAAATAACATGTAAATTCTGTCCAAGTTACTGCTAAATATACATGCTCTTGTGAAATACTTTTCATCCAGTCTAACCGAGTTTTATTTTATCTTGGAGAATAATACATGAATTCTGTGTTCTTTCTAGTGAATGAATATCTTCTATATCAAACATCTTCATATTTCCTTACAAACTATAAACCACAAAATTCCTTACAAACTATCCTATTTTTAGTATGTCCCTACTAGTTCCCACTGACATATTCTCACTTTTGCAAATCAGGTCCCATTTCTCATCCATAAATAATATTCTCTACTAAAGCTTATATTTCTCCCAAAGTTCTCCGAGACACTGTAACAGTAGTTTTAGATGGAGCATAAGTACATCAGCATAATCCTCCTCCCCTGCCAATAAATAACCCCTTGCTACCACTATTATCCCTCTTTCCTCATTTATTACTATTTGGGCCCCTATCACGCAGACACTATAACAATTTTCTTTTAGCCTTGATATTCTCCTGAATGTCCACTCTGAAGTCCTGTCCTTGTCTTCAGTTTAAGTCCAGTACCTACCTCACTTATAATGAAGTTGCTCCTTAAACTAAAAACTACTTCGGTAGCTGTAGACCAATTACCATCACACTACCTAAAAATGGCTACAGAAGTCATAGCCTTCCTTCAAGTCCATACTAATTAACAGCCCCACAGTGGAAAGATACTTCCCACTACTGTGGAAAAAATCCTCCATCATACTAACAAAAGAAGGAAATTGACAGTATGGAGGGTGGGAAGTTCACTCCTTGAAAAATGTTATGCACCTACTTCACTAATAAAATTCAAACTTTAAAATACATACTACAAAATACTAAGGGGAAGGGGGATGTGGTTAAAGGAATGAGTTTAATGCTTTTACTGCTCTTAACAGAACCACCCTATGTAATCACTCCCTTGCTCCAAATAACCTGATTATATATAAATGAATGAAGGTCTTTAATGTTTTTCGTTATACTCAACTAGGATCGCTTGTTTGTGTGTTTCAATAAAAGATGTTCCATTTTTTTTTTTTTTTAACTCAGCTGTGGACTACCTACTATTACTTTGTAGTACGTATTTTAAAGTTCAAATTTTATTAGTGAACTAGGTGCAGAACATATTTCAAGGAATGAACTTCACACCCTCCACACTGAAGTTTCTGCTTGGTTTGTTTTTGACCCAGTACAGGTTGCATACTGGGTTTGCTGAAACTTCGTGGGATACCATGGACTTTTCTTTTTGCAGAGTTTAATATACAGACCAATACCAATTCTCTCTCCCCTCTCCAGAATATTAGAGAAATGCATCCAAATGCAACACTTAACCTCAAATAACCTGCTCTCAGAAACATAATATAGTTTAGACCCCAGCACAACACCACTACTGCACTACATTTTTCCAGTATAATAAACCAACACAGAAACAATGGCATATGTTCATTTAACTCTCCTCAATAGGACTTTCACAATACTCCTTGTTGTGGTTTCTTAGTTACCTATCCAGAAGGCAACAAGCCATTAAATGGCAACAAACCTACTCATCTTTTCAACCAGTTCGTACGGGTATCCCTCAGGGCTCTATCCTGGGTCTTTCCTATTTAAAAATATTTATTAATGATCCCCACACCTCCACCCACCATGCTAGTTTAGTTCAGTATGCAGATGACTCAACATTAATATGTGCAGCCTCCAAAATAAATAAGCTCAAAGACATTACACAAAAATCTTTGTCCTCTATAGAAACCTGTCTCAAAGAATCAAACCTCCTACTCAACCCCAAGAAAACTAAGTTAATCCTTTTTACATCAAAAAGTTGTAAAAATAAAAAGCAATCTTTTACCATAAAGTCAGCAAATATGGTAATTGAAACTGTAACTCACAGTAAATTTCTAGGCATTATAATAGATAATCACAAATATGACCAGTATATACTGCACACCATTAAATCTACATACCATACACTAGGTTCCCTTTATAGGATCAAAGGATTCCTTACACATGTTACAAAAAAAAAAAACTCTAGCCACCACCATCTTATTACCAGCTGTCTTATAAGTCGCTCCTATCCTAACAAACAAAGAAAGAAACTTACCCTCCTGCTGCAATAAAATAACTAAATTTGCCACCAATCTCCCACACAGGACCCACCATTGTCACAATTTTAAGCAATTAAACTGGCTTGAATTATACAAACTACCTAACATATTCACAACTAACTACAGCACACAAACTCAATCATCCAAAAAAATGCCATGCACTACAAAACTTATTGCTGCCCTACTGTCTCAGCAAGGGACCTCTGCTTCATTAAGAAATTTTTATTACTTGCATAATGTTGCAGGAGACTCACTCTACTCCCAATATGTTGCTAAACTCTGGAATAGTATCCCCACAGAAATAAAATTCTCTGACAAACTAAATAGTTTTAAACCACTGCTTTAACAACATCTTAACCAATACTGGTCCTGCACATGCTCATCACGAGGTTAAGACTTTGTGTTCACCATACGATACTGTCCAAAATACTCTGCTTAAATAGAATACTCTCAACTTCTCACTGATATGATGAAACAAGAAGTTATGTACTCATCATAACGTTCGATGTATGTAGTCCATCTCGCCTCACATTCTTACCCGTGGGTTCGGAGCCGAATATCGGCTCCGACTCGGCCAATTTTACTAGCTCGAAGTCTCTCATTGCCTGGGCCAAGTGGGTATCCCATGGTGCACTGCTCCACATCCCCAGATCTAGTTTGCTGCGAAAATCATTTGTACTCCATACACACATCACATCCATATAAAAAAATAATCAAAGGGACTCTGTAGATGGCAACCTAACTCCAAATCCTCCAGGAAGGGGGAAGGTGGGAGGGTAAGTAAGAATGTGAGGCGAGATGGACTACATTCATCGAACGTTATGGTGAGTACATAACTTCTTGATGTTATGTAGTCCTGTCTCGCCTACATTCTTACTCGTGGGACAGCGTCCCTAGCACCTACATCCTGGGTGGCTCATAGGAAAATACTCCTGAGAACTGTGGAGCCAAAGGAAGACCTGCCCCTGGAGACCACGTCCAATTTGTAATGAGAAACAAAGGTGTGAGGAGAAGCCCAAGTAGCTGCAGCACATATATCATCCATTGACAATCTAGCTTGATAGGCTGTGGATGTGGAGACAGCCCGAGTGGAGTGTGCCTTAACTGGAAAAGGCAAATTTTTACCTCCTGCCTGATAGATGAAAGAGATACAACTGGCTATCCATCTAGACAGCGTGACCTTGGATACCGGAGGACCCATTCGATTTTCTGAAAAGGAGACAAAGAGTTGGTCAGATTTTCGGATATCTTTTGTCCGGTGTAGATAGAAGCGTAATTGCCTATGCACATCCATTTGGTGAATTCTAAATTCTGCCTTGTTGGAAAAGTGGGGGAAGAAAACAGGCAACTCAATGGACTGATTCATGTTAGACACGGAAGCCACTTTAGGAAGGAACGAAGGGTTTGGTCTAAGAGAGACCCTATCTTTATGGAAGATTAAATATGGGGGTTTGATGGAGAGGGCTTGAATTTCCGAAACTCGCCTCGCTGAAGTGACAGCTGTTAGGAATGCTGTTTTCCATGTCAAGAATTTTAATTCACAGGTAGCTGCAGGCTCAAATGGTGGTAAAGTAAGGGCTTGTAGAACAAAATTGAGATCCCAGGGCATGATAGGTTCGGCCACTGGGGGACGAAGCAACAGAGTACCTTTAAGGAATGCTTTGCATAGTCTGTGTGCCATGAGACTAGGTTCATTTGCTACGTGGAAATTAGATATATCTGCCAGCTGAACTTTGATGGTGGCTGATGCGGACCCCTGATAGAAAAGCGTAGACAAGAACTCCAGAACTGAGTCTATTGGGTCTGTGTAAGGATCAATGCCTCTGGTATGGGCCCAGATAGAGAACCTTTTCCATTTATTAGAATAAATCTTTCTAGTGGATGGCTTATGAGAGGACGATAATATATGGACCACTTCCGGTGAGAAATTATGACGTCTGACTAACGATGGAAGTGGAGTAGCCAGGCTGTCAACCGGAGGGTCATCAGAGAGGGGTGGAACTGTCCCGACATGCATGTCAGTAAATCTGATTGAGGGTCCAAAATCCAAGGAGTGTCCACAATGTATGGCTGAAGAAAGGGGAACCAGACTTGACGAGGCCAGTGCAGGTCAATCAGAATCATTCTGCTTCCCAAGGATTGCGCTTTCTGAATCACCCTTGACAGCAGGGGAAACGGAGGGAAAGCATAAAGCAGACCGGAGGGCCAATCGTGAACCAGAGCATCCTTGGGTGATTCCCCCTGTGGGGGATCAGCATGAAGTAGTTGCTGCATTTCGCATTGAGAGGGCTGGCAAAAAGGTCGCAGCAAGGCTGACCCCATCTGCTGAAGATTCGCTCTGCAACTAGGCGATTCAGGGACCACTCATAAGGCATAAGGAAAGCTCTGCTTATCCTGTCCGCTATTACGTTGGACTTCTCCGGAATGTGCATTGCCACCAGAAACAGTTGGGAAGCTATTGCCCAATGCCACACTCGCATAGCCTCTCTGAACAGAGGGTAAGACCGGGCTCCCCCTTACTTGTTGAGATACCACACTACTGATATGTTGTCTGTGTGTATCGCAATAGTCCCTAGAGGAAGAACTTCTTGAAGTGCCTGCAACGCAAGAAGCACTGCTCTCATCTCCAGGACATTTATATGCAAATGTGTCTTGTGTTCCTGCTACGTGCCTTGGACTGTCCTGCCGAGATAATGCCCCCCCCCCCATCTGGGAGGCGTCCGTGGTTGCCGTGGCAACACGGATGGGTGGAACAAAGAGCTTTCCCCCGTTCAAATTGTTGGTGCACTGCCACCAACGGAGGTCCTGCTTGCACCTGTCCGTGACTAAGATGGGATGAGATAATGGGAGTCTTTGGAGGGACCATTGGACAAAGAGGAGCCATTGAAGAAGTCTCGTGTGTAATCTCGCTAGAGGGACCAACATGATAGTTGCTGCCATGGTCCCTAGGAGCTGGAGAACCAGTCTTGCCTTCGCTTGTTTCAGGGGCATCATCATGTGTATTTGTTGTTGTAATACTGTGATCCTTTCTTGTGGTAAGAATGCTCACATTTGAATGGTGTCTAAATCTGCTCCTACAAAGGTGACATGCTGTGAGGGCAATAAGGCAGATTTTCCCCAGTTTATTGTTATGCCCAACTGGTGACATAGACTGATGGTAGCGTCCCTGGTCTGAACTAGTTGATACCTGGTGGGGGTGGTAAGGAGCCAGTCGTCCAGGTACGGAAACACCTAGAATCCCTGACATCTCAAGTGAGCAGTCACTACCGCCATACATTTGGCGAACACCCTGGGGGCTGTGGTGAGACCAAAGGGCAAGGCTCGAAACGAAGTGACTGGCTCCCAGCCGAAGCGTAGGTGACTCTGGGATGCTCTGTCCATTTTTACATGGTAGTAAGCATCCTTGAGGTCGATGGAGCGCATCCATACCTCCTCTCCAACAATGGGAGAATCAATTGTAGTGTGACCATACGGAACTTGGACTTGGGTACATGATTGTTGAGTTGACTGAGATCTAGTATGGGTCTCAGGTCCCCTGTTCTTTTTGGCACCAAAAAGAATCTTAAGTCCCTAATCCAATCTGGTCTGAGGGGACTCGTTCGATGGCTCCTTTTTCTAGCAGCTGCGAGACCTCTGAAGCTGCCTGATCCCTTTGACTGGGTGGAACGTCTGGGATCTTTCTGATTGGTGGGGGTACTGAAGAGAATGGGATGAGGTAACCTCCGGAAATTATCCGTAATACCCATCGGTCCTGAGTAATGCTCTCCCAGGCTTCCGGGTATAAGGAAATTCGACCCCCGACTGGCTCCGGATAAGCGCAGTCGGGCACACCCTCAGGAGTGAGAGTATGGAGAGCCACGGAATGAGTCACGGTCTCCCGAGTTGCGGGGGTCCCCTCTGCCTCTGGGGCGACGTCTCCCTGAATAACCCCCCCTCCCCTGCCTCTGGAGGGGTGTTCACCTTGTGCAGCAGGAAAAAACCTCTGATTTCTTGAAACACATCTCCCTCCCCTGCTGGGCCTTGGGAGAAGGCCTAGAAGGAAGGGAAAAATGGACCCCTACGGCAGGCAGGGTCTTTCCCTCTTGCTCGCACCTGGTGAGGGTGTCTTTTACTTTGGTCCCAAACAAGGAGGAACCGTCAAATGGGGCGTCAGTGAAGGAAGACTTGAAGGCCTCCAAATAGTGACACAGGCGCAGCCAGGCTTGCCTTCTAAGGGCGACCCCTGAGCTTGCTGTCCTACTCGCTCCCTCAGCTGCATATGAAATGAGCCGCATGGACGAGTTAGCAATGGATTTGAGGGTAGAGACCTGGGCGTTAACTGTTTGAGCCACCGCCTTAGGTACGTTATCCGCAAGAGTATCTCCCAACTCTTTGAGGAGATCTCTCTGGAGTCGAGTGAAGTGAGACAGATAATTCAGCAACCGTAAAGTGAAGGCTGAAGATAGGGTACGCTTCCTGTACCGATCCATGGTCCTAGACTCCTTGTTAGGAGGATGGACGGATGAAGAAGACGCTGCTACTTCTTTCTGGGTGGCTGCTGCCACCACCATGGCATCTACAGGGACCCCTTTTGACAGAAACTCTTTACTCTGGGGGGCGGAAAGGAATTTGTTGGGACACCTGGGCACAGGCTCCACAGAATCGGGGTTTTCCCATACTCTTCGACAAATGAAGTCAAGAAGTTCGTCGAAGGGTGGAGACAACCAGGAGGCGGAGGGATGAGCGACAAAAGCCTTAAAAAAATACTGACTCCTCTTCGGAAGGAGCTTTGGAAGGCCAGTCACCTCTTTGTTTCAGTATCTCCAGGATGTCAGAGAAGGAAACATCATCAAAGGATGACTTGGGGGACCCTTCCAATTCCTCGAGGTCGGTATCGGAGGTGAGAGACTCATCCTGGGAGTCTGTGTTTCCTCTTGCACAATTTCTTTCTAGGAGGCTCCTCAGGCAAGGACTCCGGGAGACCCTCAGAAAGTTGGGGACCGCTCGTGAGGGTATCCTTAGGGCCTAGCACTCTACTGTCCGTGGATAGGTGGGTATCAGAGGCTCTCGCCAGGGTGGTGGGGGATGGAATGACCGACCCGGGTGATGTAGCTGACGATCTGGCCAGAGCGCTCTGCATGGCCTCGAAGGCCGGTCCTCCCCGAGTCAGAGGACCAACTGGCCTAAAGGCCACGACCAGGACTGGGGTCCCATGAGCCGATGCACCGAGAGGGAGACTTGGAACCGACAGATGTCCCGAAATATCCCCCTCGGGCCCGACCGAAGAGACCTGAGTCCCGAACCCTGTGGACGGAACCAACATGGTCTGAGCCGAGGTCGGCACCGATAGACCCGGAGGGGATATCGGAGCCGGCGCAGGAACATCACTCGGAGCAGAGCATACCGGCTCAGACGACAAGGATGTGCTCGGAGGAGGAATCATCAAAATGGTCATAGGAACCGGCTCCGGAGCTGAGTGGGTCAGAGCCAAGAACAATTTATCCAATACCGGCGACTGCAGAAGCCTCTGCACCACCCTATCAACATCCAAATCAGAAAGCCTGGAGGATATGGAGGAGAGTGATGGGGATTGAGATCTCTTATCAGGTGAACCATGTCTCACACTGGGCGACCGGCTCCAAATAGGTTCAGGGTAATAGTAGCCGACACCGATTCAGTTAGCACTGATACCTCCAGCGGCCCCGAGGACAGTGGAGCCGAGGAGGCAGAATCTAATACAGTAATCTTCTCCGGAGGCTCCGAAGTGGCAGATGGAGCCAGAGACCTTTTCTTAGCCTTGGAAGCTTTGGATTTAGACTGAGGACTGGAAGCCGAGTCTATAGCTTCCTCAAACAATGGTTTTAGAAGTCCCTTTTGGATTAATTTAATTTTCCTCTCCTGGAGCACCCTAGGACTGAACGCGTGGAAAAAGCTACATGACTCCTGTAAATGGATGGCTCCATGGCAGTAAACACACACAGAGTGTCCATCCGTGATGGACATTTTATATCCATACTTGGAACATTTTTTAAAGCCAGAAGGCTTATGCTCTTTTTGATCCTTAGACATCTGACAACTAGCGGTAAGCGAAACCACCTAGACACAAATCACAAAAAGGGCGGGAACAACACTCAAGTAGAAACACAGGGAAAATACTCTACTCAACACAATCTAAGAACCTCTAACTGAAACGGTTCTGCTAAGGGACATGAAGACCAACACAATCACACAAAGTTTAACTAACAACAGAGGGGAGGACTAGGTCCTCTAACCAAAACAGGCCTAGTCTGCTGGAACAGTTAGGGATACCAACAAAAACACAACTAGCACACTCAAACACAGCAACAGCAACAAGAATAGCTATCAAAATAGCTTTTTGTGTATGAAAAAACAAATTTCTCTAAGAGAAATAGCAAAAAAGAAGGTACTTAGCCACAGCCAAGCGAGACCACGTCCGAGCTACACAAGCGGCAAACGAGATCTGGGGATGTGGAGCAGTGCACCATGGGATACCCACTTGGCCCAGCCAATGAGAGACTTCGAGCTAGTAAAATTGGTCGAGTCGGAGCCGATACTCGGCTCCGAACCCACAGGTAAGAATGTAGGTGAGATAGGACTACATAACATCAATTTTTATACATAACTGCTGCATGTACAATCCACTAAGTTGCACGTGGATTTTCTCTTTAGTAACTTCCACTTCTGTAAAATTTTAGAATGTATAAATGTAGCTACTGTTTTTGTATAAATGCAGATTGAAATTCAACTACTCTGTATTTAACTGGAACTTAGTATAACACAATGTAAGCAAATGGAGCTTTTCTCCCCACGCCTCTGCTAAAAATAGGTATTAACCAGTCACATTTTCCCAAAACAAATAAATAAATTGGCAACATTAATATGATTATTTATGCCCAAATGCATCTCCAATAACAATGCTATATGTACCCTAGAGTTCTTATTATGTATTACTTATTATTGCTTTTGGTCTACACCTATCATACCATATACATTCCATGTTAATAATGACAAAGCAGCCATTCTAATACAAAGCTATTACTCTCATATATTACACATTAAAGTCCGTTTGAACATGTGTATTTCTGTCTTGCAGCTCACATGCACACAAAACAATGATTGGGAGGCTAATCTTGTATAAAATTGCTTTTCCTCATCTCTGTAAGAATCCATGTCACATTTCTCAGACTTAATTTGATTTAGTAAACACTCGAAACACTAAATACATTTACAAAAACAAATCCCCTTTTAACTTGTAGCAAACACACAAACCTATATATACTTTCCAAAAAGGAAGGTGACCCCCATGTAGGAACGAACAGTTGCATTGAACAGATGACTGCACCCACAAGTATTACCTATTCTGAAGTTAAAGTTAACCATACTAATACACATGCTAGACCTGGTGATCTTAGACAGACTATTTGTTGTCATCTTATATCTATTTACTTCCTAAATGTCAAAAAAACTTGCTTTCAATAAACATTAACTTTTAGCCTTAAAGTACAGCGGCTAACATTAAATAACTATGCACTGTTGTATTTACTGTATTACAATATTAATGGTGCTGGGGAGGCAACTGCTTAAATAAGTATTACTTTCCCACAGTTTCAGACATTTTACTTACTTATTTATTTATTTATTGACGTTTGTTAACCGGGTTGGTCCAACTGGGCCAGGCGCCCATTTTCAGTGGAGACCCGAGGAGAAAAGCTCCAATTACATACAGATTAAGTATACATAACAGTTTAGTGTACAATTAAAAACATGCACAATAGTATAGTGTACGATTTAAAAACAAACTGGAAAAACACAAACTCACTTAAATTCAGAATTTCAAAAGAAATATATATATATATATATATATATATATATATATATATATATATATATATTATACTGACGTGTGTACTAGAGAGTAGAATTGGGGTTAGGTAGGGTCATGGCAAGTATAACTTTTCGTCCTCATAAAGTGAAGTTTGAGTTCTTTCTTAAATTGTAAAGGGTGTGTAATGGAGCATAATTGGGATGGGAGGTTATTCCATGCCTTGGATAGGGTGGATTTATAAAGTAATCTACCAACAGATTTTTTTTGGTTGGTAGATGGTCAAGGAGTTGTTGGTTAGAGGTACGAAGTGTGCGAGTTGGTGTGTAAGTGGAAACCAAGGAGGACAGGACAGAGCAGGTTGATGGTTTATACAGTATGGAATGAATAATTTGTAACGGAGATAGAAGTTGTTGTTGTGGGAGTTCTAGCCATTGTAGTGAGTTGAGTGAGAGGCAGTGGTGTGAGTTGTGTGGGGAGTTTGTGATGAACCTTGCTATTTTATGGTAAGTTTGTTGGAGTTTGGCCAGGGTAGTAGTTTGAATATTAGTTAGTATAGGGGTGGCACACAGAAGGAAGGGGAGAAGAAAAGCCTGTGATAGGGACAGTCTGGCATCGTAGGTCAGGAATCTACGGTGTGGGTACAGCATACCTAGCTTTTGGTGAGTTTTCTTTATACTTTGAAGGATGTGTAGGTTATATTTAAGTTTGCCGTCAATGATGTTTTGTGTGGGAGTCAAGTTGTATTTTGGTGTTATTGGAGGATAAGAAAGTTAGACTTTAGGTGAGAGAGTGTCCGGGGGAAGAATAACAGAAGTTTGGTTTTCTTAGGGATTAGGATAAGTAGATTTTCAGCTAGCCATTTTTCCACAGGCAGAAAGGTGTCCTGGGTGAGTGTGTGAAGGTCAGAGATATTGTTGAAAGAGCAGATGAGTGTTGAATCTTCAGCATATTGGACAAGTACCGATTGCTTGCAGGAGGTATATAGTTCATTTGTAAAGATATTGAAGAGGAGGGGTCCCAAGATGGAGCCCTGAGGCACCCCAGTAGTTACAGGGAGGTAGGGTGAGCAATAGGAAAGCCAACAAACAGATTGCTGTCTGTCTGACAGATAACTAGAGAAGAAGGTTAGGGTGAAGGGAGCTACACTGAGGTTAGAAAGTTTAATCAGAAGTAAAGGGTGAGAGACAGTGTCGAAGGCTTTTGAGAGGTCAAGGAAGATACTAGGAGGTTTTTGTCTGAAGCTTCGGCTTTTGTGTGTGGAAATGACAGGGGAGCTGTAGAGGTGCTGTGGTTAGGGGCGGAAGCCATATTGGGAGGGTGTGAGGTGGTTATGTTGGAGGAGATAGTTTAGGAGTTGAGAGTGTACACATTTTTCCATGAGTTTGGCGAGAGGAGAGAGGATGGCAATTGGACGAAAGTTTGATGGGTCTGTTGAGTTTCTCCTTTTATGCAATGAGGTAGTGAAGAAGGATTTCCAAATATCTGGTACTGT
Organism: Protopterus annectens; assembly: GCF_019279795.1. Lineage (NCBI taxonomy): Eukaryota > Metazoa > Chordata > Ceratodontiformes > Protopteridae > Protopterus > Protopterus annectens. The sequence goes on from NC_056748.1 coordinate 477,046,541, forward strand.
AGATTCCTGGATAGATCTATTAATTAAGATAAGATACTGGACAAGCAATGGATTCAGCAGCTAATTTGAGGAAAGTGGGTGGTAGATTGTCAGAGGAGGGAGAGCAAGGTTTTAGCTTCAGGAGGAGTGATTTTATATACGAGGCTGGGACTGGTTTTAAGGAGAAGAGATCACTGTTGAGAGGCTTGGGAAGAATACAGGTGGTGTTTGAGTTGTGGCTTGAGGGAGTAAGTTTCTGGACTGTTTCGATGAAGTGTTTGTCGAGAAGGGTAGTAGCTACTAGACAGCTATTGTTTGGGTAAGGAGAGGGGTTTGAGGGGGACCCAGGATTGAGGATTTTCTTTAAGGTGGACCAGAATTTCTGTAGATTTGTTTTACAGTTATTTTGGGGAGAGTTACAATATGATTTTTTTGTCCTTACAGACGTATCCTTTTACAAGATTCCAAAGTTCTTTGAATTTGAGAAGGAAGGTTGTTTAGTCTTATCCAGGCTTTCCAAAATATTGTCACGGTTTTGCACGAGTGATTTAGTTTCTTTAGAGAGACAGGGGGCAAAGTTAGATTTGATTCTAATACGTCTTATAGGGGGCTAGGGAGTTGAGAATATCAAGAAATATGCTATTAAATTTGTGAACAGCATCATTCAGAGGCATTGTTTAAGAATAGACCAGTCGATATTAGAGAGGATAGAGTTGAACTGGTTAGTATTGAAGTTATGTAAGTTATGTGGGGTTTGAATGCCTGTGAAGAGTGGCGTAGTATGCTAGTATTAAGATGGTCACTCAAAAAGTTTGGTAAGGTAATTGGATTGTGGTAAAGCTTGGGAGAGCTAGTGAGAATCCAGTCGATGGCTGAACTGGAAGAGGTGTTATTGTGTAGGTAAGTAGGGGATGTTATCAGTTGGTGGAATCCATAGAAGTTGATGCAGATCTGTGGGGAGTTAGTGGAAAGTTTGGACCAGTCTACGTTAACGTCGCCTAAGATTATAGTTTTGTAGGGTACATTGTGAGAGAACCAAGAGAAAACAGATTCTAGGATTGGAATATTATTTCCAGGGGGAATATAAATGGAGGCAATGACAAATGTCTTATGCGGGTTTAGATGACAGTTGAGGATGATGACTTCAGCTGGGTGGAAATCAGGAGTAGGTGTGGTGATGGTGGAGAGGTTAAGGCTGTTTGAATAGAGAATGGCAACACCACCACCCTTTTTGTTGAGTCTATCACAGCGGTAGATGTAACCAGGTGGCAGTATTCCTTTGTTAGTTATGTGTGGTTTTAGCCAAGTTACTGATAAGGCTAGGATATGTGGAGTGCTTTGAGCTATCCAAGCATGTAGCTCAGTGATTTTGTTGGTGAGGCCACGTGTATTCAAGGCATAGATAGAAAGGTGTTTGTGCTGTGAGGTTTGATTTAAGGGAGGTTGAGCAGGGAGTGGGTGCTGGGATGATGTAGGGGTGGAGGGGCTGTTTGTGGCAGTAGGGTTATGGGTATGGGAGGGTGGGCCTGGATTAGGGTGAATGTCACCAGTGAGTAATATGTTGCTGGGGACTGTGGTAGGGCATGTTACTGAGAAAATCTGGTGATGGAGTTTAGGCTTGTGTTTATAGGGGAGGGGGTAGATGTCAAGTACAAGGAGTTTGTGACTGCAGTGAAAGGTGAGGTTGAAGAGAGATGGAGAGATAAAGATGGGGTGGGAAGGAGAGAAAGGTTTGATGGTAAATGTGGTAGGACAGTATAGAAAAGGTTGGGAAAGGTCTACATGATAGGTTAGATTTGTGAGTAGAGTTAGGACTGGTAAAGAGAGGAATAGAAGTAGCATGTTAAGTTAGGTTTTGTGTGTAAGAGGGATTATGAATTTAAAAACAGGTTGGGTGTGGAGGAAGTAAACTAAGTTGTGATGGTGTAAGAGGTGGGAAATGTGAGCAGGAAGGAGAGATGTTAGTGGTTAGATAATGTGAGAAAGGGGGTGGATTAGATGCAGACAGGAAGTGAATTGTGGATGGCTGATATGGACAGGAAGGGGAGGGTCAGGATAGTACAACTGTAATTGGTATGGGGGTGGGTGAGAATAGGGGTAGGGGAGCGAAGTGAGCACAGTGAATGGAGCGGGGCACACCAGCAGGAACTGCAGAACCCAAGAAAAACAATCAGGACAGCTTGTAGGTGAAGTGCAAGAAGAGGAGAATAGAAAGCAAGCACAGGGGAGAGAGACTGAATCAGGATAGAGAGAAGGAATAAATGCAGGGATAAAAAAAACAGTAGCACAGGTCAGCAGGATAAAGTAGTGCAGAAATGGCAGGCTAATGAGAGAGGTAGGTAGAGATTAAGAGCATAGAGAAATAGGGGCTCTAAGAGCAAGAGTTTCTTGTTAAAGGCGGGGGGGGGAGAACAGGAGAGCAGGTAGAAGATGGAGAACTAGGGAGTGAACCAATGATGTGCAGGAGGCAGCTACCAGGGGAATAAAACATGGAATGCAAAAACAGTGTTTGTAAGGTACAAAAAGAGAAGCATTAATAGGATGTACTCTCAGGAATTATATCCAAAACAAATAGAGGGAGCAGTCTTCAAAATTGGGCCCTGGGTACAGGTAGTTTCTAGCAGGGTAGGCCAGTGATCTTGTGTAGGGAGTCAGTTCTAACCTATAAAAAAGGAGAGAGAGAGATTGAGGCACTATTGAACCTAGACAGTGAAGGATGGAAGGAAGTTGTGTGTGTAAGAAGGGGGAGTTTAAGTATGGGAGTGCGTGGGATGTGCATGCTCTAAGGTACTACATCTGCTGTAGTCTGAAAAAGTACTCAGTTCACTTATGATGAGTTTAAGCTAAGTCTAATTATCCATGTAGTAACCAGATATAAACCATTAAACAACAAGTAGCACAATATAGCTCAACAGCTCTGCAGTAAATGTAACACTTTCGTGTTCAAAAGCTAGGTCAGAACTCAGTCCAAGAACACAATGCAGAACGCTTACCGGATGATGACCAGCTGCACACGAGGGGCACTTGTCCAGGGCAAGGGACAGAGAAACAAAGATGGCAAGAAAAGAGCGCACGTACGGCTTTAGAGGCCTCAAAGCATTATGGGAAATGCATAGCAAAACGCCAGTGAGGGGAGGGGGGAGGAAAGGAGCAGGAAAGATGAAAACTATAGGATATAAAGCACTATACAGGATGAACGGAGGGGGTAGAGGAGGAATAAGAGATCAGACAAGGGAAATAGAATGTGTTACAGTACACAGACACAAGTAGGAATACATGCAAAGGCAAGTGATGTGGGAGGGTGAAAGTATCCCAAGGGGGGAGAAAGTAGAACACAGTACAGTGAATAGAATGCAGCAACAGGAGAAAATAGGCTGAGTAAAAGGGGGAGGAGGTCAGCACGAGGGAGGGAAAGCAGCACAGAGAAAAAGCATTACATCAACATAAGGGTAGAGATAAAGTATGAATCCCACCAGCAGGAGCTGCAGAACCCAAGAAAAACTATTAGGAGAGCTTGTAGGTAAAGTGTAAGAGGAGCCAGGGGCATCAGGAAGAGGAGAATAGAAAATCCTGTAATTTTGGAGGTGACTCGCTGTTTGCAAATTCCATTGGTAAAATATGGAATTCCCTTCCGCCTCAACTCACCACAATCACCTCTCTATTCAAATTCAAGAAAAATCTATCCCTTCACTTTAAAAACCAGTGGCTCTGTCAATGTTCCAAACCAGACTAAACCCATTACCCTCCGAAACCCTACTTCTCCATAGGAATTCCTCAAGGCTCTTCTCTGCATCTAGCATTACTCTGACATTTTTTCCTTCTAAATCTTAATTGTAAACAATCGCATGTCTCTTTGTACCTACGTATTAGTCTTTAGAAAGAAGTAGTATATTCTCTGTTCATATGTCTCTTTGTACCTATGTATTAATTATCAAAATAAGTAGTATATTCTCTATTCATATGAATGTAAATTACTGTCTATGTGGAGCTTTTCTCCCCGGGCCTCCGCTGAAAATGGACATGTATCCAGTCGGATATTCCCGGTCAACAAATGTAAAATAAAATAAAATAAAATAAATAAATAAAATAAGAAAGCAGGCACAGGGGGGAGACTGAATCAGGACAGATTGCCTGGAGAAGGAAAAGCCGCAGGGATAAAAAACAGCAGAGGTCAGCAGGATAAAGTAGTGCTGAAATGGCAGGCTAAGGAGAGGGGTAGGTAGAGATTAGGAGCATAGAGAAATAGGGGCTCCAAAAGCAAGAGTTTCTTGTTAAAGGCGGGGGGGTGAACAGCAGAGCAGGAAGAAGACGGAGAATTAGGGAGCGATCCGATGATGTGCAGGTGGCAGCTGCCAGGGGAGTAAAACATGGAATACAAAAACAGTGTTTGTAAGGTACAAAAAGAGAAGCATTAATAGGACTTACTATCAGGAATTATATGCAAACAAATAGAGGGAGACAATCTTCAAAAGTGGGTCCTGGGTGCAGGTAGTTTCTAGCAGAGTAGGCCAGTGATCCTGTGTAGGGAATCAGT